>NC_071270.1:8785000-8867500 GCF_023375685.1 Ictalurus furcatus
TCAGTAGCCTTCCACCATTGGTAGGCTACATCACTCACTAATGTTGCTGTTATCTGGAGTTCACCTATGCATATTATTGCAGCACAGAATGCCACCACCCAGGTCCATATATTTCAAAATATATAATTGAATGTGTATATATACCATGAAATATATAGGTGGTCTATGGCCAAAACCTGCAGACCTCTGTTAGACACGGACAATGAAGAAAATTTCACTTTCCAGTATGATAACTCAAAACACAAATCCAAGACAACAAAGGAATGGCTTCAGAAGATGATCAACATTCCATAATGTCCCAGTCAGAGAGCAGATGTAAATCCTATTGAAAACCTGTGGAATGATTTGGAGAAGGCTGTGCACAGGAAGAGTGGAATAAAATTGACAACTCAAGATGTGCGAAGTTGGTACACTCTTACCCAAAAACACAGTGACGTATTACAAAGGTGCTTTAACAAAGTATTAGTTAAGGAGTGTGCACACTAATGCAGCCAGTTTTTTCTCTCCCCACCCTAAATTATTTCTATTTGTTTTCCACTTGAATTTTGTGTTTGTTTGTTTATTCACTTGAACAGGGCGTTTAGCCTTTTTATAGTCACTGTAAATGGGAGATTATAGTGATATCCATATAAAAACCAGTATCTCACAAAAGTGAGTACACCCCTCACATTTTTGCAAATATTTGATTATATCTTTTCATGTGACAACAATGAAGAAATGGCACTTTGCTACAATGTAAAGTAGTGAGTGTACAGCTTGTGTAACAGTGTAAATTTGCTGTCCCCTCAAAATAACTCAACATTAATGTCTAAACCACTGGCAACAAAAGTGAGTACGTCAAAGCATCAATTTTTTTTTTAACGTTGAGGGGGTCGTGTTTTTTTTTTGTTGCGTTAAAAATTGTCCGACCAATAAGATTTGCGCTTTCGTTCATGTGCCTGGAGCCACTGAAATCTCAAGTACATAAAAACCACGGCTGCGTCCGAAATCACATTCTAGGCAGTACGTACTAATCAGTATGTGTGTGTATTATGACTACAATCTCGGCCATACTACATCCGCCATGTTAGCACTGTCATGTGTCCTTCAACGTCATCATAAACACAAAAACAAGTTAACAATTCATTCGAGAAATGTTAAACAAGTCCTATTTAATCAAGGTTTAATACTTAAAGAGCCCACTGTTTTCTGTGTTTCTTTTTTTCTGAGTTCGTCCAGTCCCATTGCATCATGGGATTGTTTGAATCGCGTAGTGTGCATCAGTTGCATACTGCAAAATCTTGCCGGAAGCAGTATGCCATCTGGGTATTTCTCGCCTACTGAGTATTCGGACATACTACCCCTCTGGCGTGCTGCTTTTTGCCTACTGTATAGTAGGCAAGTACGCGGGTTCAGACACAGCCCACGACTTGGTGGCACTCAAGTACAAAACTGTCTTGCCGACAAAGAAGAAGACGGAGAAGATGCAAGGAAGAATGAAGCTGAATGTTGAGCTGCTGGTGTCTTTGGTGTCTGAATGCCAAGAGCTGTATGATAAACACCACAGTGACTACAAAAATGTTGATAATTGGGAGTTGTTGTGGCAAGGAAATGCAATTCAACATGCAAACTTGAAACCTCTTTACTAGCATCCACCATTTTAGTGAGAGTGCATAAGTCACATACTTGAAATAAAATGCTCACATCTAATAAATCCTTCCACCTACACACAAACAATGTATCCTTTGAAAGCACCAGATTCAAAATTGCCCACTAAATACTACATACTTATATGTATAATCAGATGTAACTTTAATGAATGAGTAGCAACACTTAAACCTTCAATTCAGGCCATATTCTAGTTCAAAACTGATGAGAACTTCATGACTCATTCTAAGTGATCAGTTTAATTCTTTGAGTGTTGCATTCTATACTAAATAGCATTGTTTGTTTCTTTGTCTCTTCCCTGCAAATATGCAAATGATAATCCACTGATTTATATTCCTTGGACATCACTTCATCAATTTGCAGGAACATTAACACTTTTGGGCATAACAATAGTTGCCTTATACCCACCCACAGCCTGGCAAAATTTTTTATTATTTTTTTTTTTTAAATCTGGGTCTTCCCATAAGTATGTGAATGCTATTGCTGTGACCTTGATATAATTCAAATCCTTACTTATTTAAAAAAATAGCATATTGTTTAAAATATACAGAACTTTAAGGATTTAGCTTTAAAAAAGTATTTGTTGCAGTGGCCAAATCACCAAACACCTTACATTACACAAAAGTGCATACGTGCTTTAACAAGTGTGTGAATGGCTTTTTGCAAAGACAAATACTGGCTCTGTTCTTCGTAGTGAAAAGCGGGTGTCAGAAACGGAAAGTTCTGCAGCACCTTGCGTAGCGGGGCATTTCTGCTTTTCAATAAGCACCATCTACTGTCAGGGAGTGAATTTGCATTTTCATTCAGCACATTGCCCACGTTTAAGGCATGGGTGTGAACGCAAAAAAAAAGAAGCATCAAAAAAAATGGACCGTTTAACACGCTGCCAAAAACATCCCGGTGTGAACTAGGCTTATGATTGGATCCTTATTGCAATGATTATGTTTCAGCTGGCAACAATTCTTTTAACCCTAACTGATTCAGTGTATAGCTTCTCATGTCTTAAACAACCATGTCGGAAGAGATATCTCACGGTAATGGAAAAGATATTACTGTGTTTCAGAAGAGGCAAATTATCAGCCATTATCAAGCAAAAAAAAAGTAAATAAATACGGAGATTGCTGAAATCCTTGGAATTGTGTTAAGAACTGTCCAATGCATTATTAAAACCTGGAAGGAGTGTGGTGAACTGGCAACTCTGAGGAAGAAATGTGGTCATAAAAATGAATGTTCAAAATCTTGAATGATCATGATGGGAGATCTTTAAAATGCTTGGTGAAGTCCCATCATAAAAAAAGACTCATGGCGGTGTTTAATAGTGAAAGTAAGAGAATTTCCACATGCACAATGCGACATGGGACTAAACAGCCATGTGGCCTAATCAGTTGAGGCTAATCATATAAAAACAACTTCAATTTGTTAGGGAGCATAAAGATTGGACTGTGGAGCAATGGCAAAGGTCATGTGGTCTGATGGGTACAGATTTACCCTATTTCAAAGTGATGGGTGCATCAAAGTAAGAAGGGAAGCACATAAAGCGATGTACCCATAATGTATAGTGCCTGCTGTACAAACCTCTGGAGGAAGTGTTATGATCTGGGGTTGCTTCAATTGGTCAGGTCTAGGCTCAGCAATATTACATGGCAATAAAATGAAGTCAGCTCAGTACCTGAATGTACTGAATGACCAGGTTATCCAATCAGTGGATTCCCCCCCCCATCCTTGATGGCACAGGTATATTCCAGAATGACAATGCCAAGATTCATTGGGATCAAATTGTAAAAGAGTGGTTCAGGGAACATGAGGAATCATTTTCACACATGAATTGGCCACCACAGAGTCCTGACCTTAACCCCACTGAAAGTCTTTGGGATGTGCTGGAGAAGACTTTACAGAGTGGTTCGACTCGCCCGTCTTCAATATAAGATCTCGAACAAAAATTAATGCAACTCTGGATGGGAAGCAATATTCTCGAAACAACGCCATGATGAATGCACACTGTACTCAAAGCCAAAGGTGGTGCAACGAAATTTTAGACTGTTCGACTTTCTTTTTTTTTTGGCCAGGCAGTGTATCTATCTATATATTAGTGATTGGGTCCCTACATTAGCACAAAACATTGCAGGATCTGAAGGCAGTCTTTTCTTAAAAAGGCAATAGATAAACGGTAGGGAAGGGTTTGCCAATGTTTTCATTTGTCAGCTAAAGGCTCTAAAAAATACAAATTACAATATAAAGAATTGAAGATGGGAGACAGAGATATGCTGTGTTTAACTGGAGGACAGAATGCCTATACATAAGCACACACACAAAATGCATGTATAAGACATGGTAAATGGCACACTTACATAGCGCTTTTATCCAAAGTGCTTTACACTGTGTCTCATTCACCCATTCACACACACTCACACACCAATGGTAGCAGAGCTGCCATGCAAGGCGCTAACTTGCCATCAGGAGCAACTTGGGGTTCACTGTATTGCCCAAGGACACTTCGGCATGTGGAGTCATGCGGACTGGGAATCGAACCGCCAACCCTACGATTGGACAACACGCGCTACCAACTGAGCCACAGCTGCCCCAAGACAAGTTAATTACTTGCTTATTAAAATTGAAAATCAAACTGAATAAATGTGTGACTAATATTTTAATACACAAATGAGTCAATTTTAAAAGTGACACCAAGTGAGAACCTAAATAGCATTACATCATAATGATTGTATATACCAGTAGATACAATCTATACTTCAGTTAATTCTAGTACAGCCTTAAGTGACCTGTTACTCTGTCCACAAGATCTGCAGGCCCGGGTCCAACACCAAGAACAGTTCTTGAGCCAGGAGCGATTTGTGTTCTTCCAGCATCCTGAATAAGACTGACTGGCAGGCCAACCTCCTTAGCATGGCACAGAAGTTCCAGCAGAGAGTTCTCATCTGGCACCTTCACAACCACTTTGGGTTGCCCATAGTATTCCCACTGTTTCAAAAGCTCTGGGTTTCTACGCTGCACCTGCTTGTAGGCGGACACTGCTGCGTGAGAACACTGCGCCGCCACTTTGCCTTTGCCCATTTTCAAGTCAGTGCGAACGATTAGAATCATCTTGAATTCACCACTCTCTCCCATAACGCTAGTTTGAGTGACATTTTCTTCCTCACCACAGGTTGCCATAATTCCCCGGACTGGGGAATTTCTGAGTCGCCCTCGTAGATACCAGCCAATGCAGAGCCCACAGCCCACGCCTGCTAGGATACCCAACGCCATCGGACCACACTGTAAATCCAACCTGAAATGTAGGAGCATACAAAGAAATCACGCAGAGGTACGCTACAGAAATTTTACGAACCATGTGCATACATCCTTCACATGTCGTTAGTTAGCTAAGCCAGCTAACTGGTTTTATATTGAATGTATGCTGACAAGTCTATAAATCTAAACGGTAAATCCGTTATTGTTTCGTAAGGTTGGCTATCCGCTGTTTCAATGATAGAGATTAATTTGATTGGCGACTGAAATGAATGATGATCCTTCTCACCATGTCATTATTTTTTTCGAACACGCCGTCGCTTTGGAAGAACTTCTTCGGGATGCCGCCTACTGAACTGGAGTATGGCAAAGGGTGTGTCTCAGTCAGCTCCCTAGCTCCCTCGCTCCCTATGTCGTGAATAAGCATATCGTGAACATGAGTTTGGGCACTGGTAAGGACCCTAGCTCACTACACATTGGGATACGTGTAATTCAATTTCTGGCGACATGACTACATACCCGCGTTGTAAAACGTTACCAAAAATTTAATAATAAAAAAAAAAAACCTTACAAATATTTAAGTTTTAGGTGTCATATCAATTTGTTAGCTTAATCACACGCATTTCTCAAGCAGGATCGTAGTTAGTGGATTTTTTTTTAAAAATCATAAAACACTTAAACGTCATTAGACTCAAATAAACAGCATATAGAACGTCAAATAAAGTTAAAAATCGCTACCTTAAGTAATCATTTCAAAGCTACTTACATTTGCAAACGGAAGTTGGCTGAGAGTTAGGCCGCCATTTTTCCGAGTGCTGCTGCTGCTTCTTCTTCTTTTTGTTTTTATGGCGGGTATCAAACCAATTTAAGGTGTATTACCGCCACCTACTGGACTGGAGTGTAGGCAGCAGATTGGTGGTGAAAAAAAAACAACAATAACAATAATACATAAATAAACAACAAAAAAAATATACTAGACATTCATACTAAGTTACGAAAGTCTCTCTCTTATCCCAGTATTTTTTAGATAGTTTATTAGGGACGGTGCATTTTCCCAGATGTTTTTCCTAGCAAGTTCTTTAGTGTCATGTTTTGCTTTCCAATTTGCATCTCTAGTTCAGTTCTTTCCTTCTCATATCTTTTGCAATCTAACAGAATGTGTTTTACCATCTCTTGTGTTCAGTGGGGTGCTTTCCTATTCTGTTTAATGTTAGATTTAAGCCAGCATGACCTATTCTAAGATGCGTAGTTCCTGCCCTGCCTCACACTCGTGCCTACTTGTTTTTGTATAGTATATAGGTGTCGTCTGGTGTCAGCTATGTCCCAGTATTCCTGCCATATTTTATGTGTGTGTCCCTTTATAATGGTTTTGATCACATTAAGAACTGCTAACACTTCTCAAAACATGCTAACCTTAGTTAACTATTACCAGTAATTCATCTTATAATAAGGTGAAATAAAACTAAAATTGGACAACCAGATTTTGGTTTGTTTGTCTTTAATTATCCTTAATTCATTATTTCCATCACTTACAACTTCACTTACAACTCCATCACTTATAACTGTCTTGTTTCTTCTTTTCCTCCTCCTCTTGTTTTTCATTCTGAAACGAATGAAATTCTGGATGAGGACATGACCATAACCTTCTCCTGGCAAGTCAGTGTTCATCCTCAGGCCAGATACGACTGCACCGTCTCTTTTAGCTTTACAGGCTCTAATGTCTCAGAGCTGGAGAGCAATAATGCAGCGTACTGTGAACAGTGCTTCTGTTATATCTCTGACCAACTAGCCTCACAGTGCAAGTTCTTGACCGTTCCTGGGTTTTGTCACTGTAACGCTCACAAACAGTGTTTACAGGAAATCCATCCATGACAAAAGGATAATGGGATACCTGCATGAGCTCAATTTCACCTTTAACCCTGCGGATGTGGATTCAGACCTCCGGCGCGCTGAAACCTCCCTGCAGGAGTTCGCACATAGCTTGGCGCTGAAGTATGACGCTTTCTTGATGGCAACGGGGAACCTGACCCCACAAATCGTCTGTGGTTGCCCATGAGCCAGAAACTTGTTCTGTTTGACTACACTCCTGTGATGGAGCGTGTGTACACTTTTCTCGATGAGGCCACAAAAAAAAATTATGTTCCCATTAAGATAAAGTCTCACTATTTGTGTGTGACGTCAGTATGGTCAGTCAGAAACAATCAGGTACAGTAATTAAGTCTGCTCCAGTTGCAAATTTGATAGTTTTTGAAATTATCCAATTAAAGGTTTGTTGAAAAGCGTTTACAAATAAAGAGGCTGTGGCTTATACAACAGGCTTCAATTAGCAAATCAGATTTATTTATTTATTTATTTATTTATTTAATAACATGTTGCCGTAGCTGCACCAGTATATCGTTTACATGCCAAAGGCTGAAATTAGGATTTAAATATGATATAAACATAAACATGGAGAGTGTATTGCAGATGCAACAAATGTAAATTTTACCTTTTCATGTTCAATAGAGAAAAGTTTGGTGTATGATTCTATTTGAAGTAAAAATGTAATTTATAACACACACACAATAAATGGGGGCAGCTGTGGCTCAGGTGGTAGAGCAGGTCGTCCACCAATCCCAGGGTTGGCTGTTTGATTCCCGGCCCACATGTCTCCACATGCCAAAGTGTCCATGTGCAAGACACTGAAATCCAAGTTGCTCCCAATGGCAGGCTAGTGCCTTGGTGCGTGTATGTGTGTGTATGTGTGTGAATGGGTGAATGAGAAACAGTGTAAAGCGCTTTGTAGAACCGTTAAGGTTAAAAGGCACTATATTAGTGCAGACAATTTATGTCAGTCTTACTTTTATTAAAAATGTCTTAATTATTTTTTGAAGATTCTTTCTTCTGAAACGGTCAGAAAATAAACCTAATTTTGAATTATTTCTGATAGAGTTGCAAAAAAATATTTTTGTACATAAAGATTAGTTAAATGTTTAAATTATATAAGTAACACGTGTGGCCACCAGCTGTTTTAAGTACTACAGTGCATCTCATCCTCATGGACTGCACCAGATTTGTCAGTTCTTGCTGTGAGATGTTACTCCATTCTTCCACCAAGCGATTTGAATGCTCTCGATCACATCTGGGGGGACACATGGTTACATGTAATTTTCCACTGCAAGGATGATCAGATGTCCTTCCTGTCTCCCTGTAGCATTGTCTTACATCTTACATCACGGACATTACAGTTTCACATCCACATCTGCAGTTCTCATACCTCCCTGCAGCAGGCCTATGGCATGTTCACGCAGGTGAGCAGGCATGCTAGGCATCTTTCTTCTGGTGTTTTTCAGAGTCAGTAGAAAGGTCTCTTTAGTGTCGTCAGTTATTGTAATTGTGACCTTAATTGCCTACCGCCTGTAAACTGTTAGTGTCTTAAGGACTGTTCCACAAGTGCAGGTGCAATAATTGTTTATGGTTCATTGAACAAGCATGAAAAACCTTCTTTAAACCATTTCCAGTAAAGATCTGTAAAGCTTATTTTGATTTTACAAAATTGGTTAAAATACATTCTCCTGAAAAAGGGACGTTTCTTTTTTTATTTTATATATATATATATATATATATATATATATATATATATATATATATATATATATATATATATACCCATTATAAATTCTATTGTCTTTTTTCTTTTCTTTCTTTCTTTCTTCCTTTTTTGTGTGTTTCTTTGAACATTGTATATTAACTACTTTTTCAACTTGTTGAAAATGCTTGATGTTTCAATTTAAAAAATTTGCCACGTGAGCAACTGCCTTTTTCAAAACACGTAAAAGCTTAAAAAATATCATGAGTAGGGTATTACTAATGTATTTTATGTCATAGAATAAAAAGTGAAAATATCTTGACCTTGTGTCAACCTTATAAAGTGGTGCAGGGATGACGTCATTTTGTATTCCAAAACCCAGAAACAAGTTAGCATTTTAGCCCTTCCGGTTCCATTGTCCCAAACTCAATGGGTTTTTTGAATGGGATTTTGGTTAAAGCCTGAAATAAGGTCTGTGTTGAACACAAGCTCAAAATATGTTCACATTTTATTCTATGACATAAAATACACCAGTAATATTCCACTTATGTTTTTTTTAAAGCTTTTACATGTATTGAAAAAGACTGTTGCTAACATGTGGCTAAATGAGACTACAGACGTTGTCGGGGACATTAAACATCATCACACTGAACAGGAAAAAACTTTGCAGATAAACTGGTTCAGGTATGCTGTGTCATCCAGTAAATCTGTATTATGGAAAATGGTTTAAGTCAAGTTTGGAAAAACTGTCGGAAGCTTGGTGATGGTGATGTTGAAGTTGAGCGACCGTGGTGTAGTTTGTTTATAGCATTCGGTTAGCTGTTTATTTCTGTCGATTGTATTTAGGCTTCAGGCTTCATAAAAGTTGTGTTCATTTGTGAAAATTATCTTGATGGACAAAATATGCTAGCATTGTAAACTTTTGTTGATCACAGAGCTTTTTTTTTTTTTTGCAATAATCCAAAAGCCTATGAGAAAATCCTATTGGGTTTTTGTCCAGGGAACCAGTGTAATTCTAACTTCCGGGTTCTGGTATAAAATGACGTCATCCCTGCGCCACTCGCTATAGGTTAAGGTCCAAACATGGTAGTACAGGAAAATCCGAAAGTTGATATAGAGCTTCTAATAATTAAAGGTAGCAGTAAAAGCACAGATATAGTCAGTGAATATTATAGATACAGGGACAATATTTAAATAATAATAATAATAATAACATTAAAATTTTTACAGATGGGTCAAAGGATTTACAAACAGAGGCAACGGGATCTGTGGTATATGTCCCTAGATATCATGTGGGAGTAAACAAAAGAACATCTGAGAGCATAAGTGTATATACAGTCGAATTATTTGCTATATTATTAGCATTAGAATGGATCGAACAAACCAGATGTGACAACGTTTTAATATGTAGTGATTCAGTATCTGCCCTTATGAGTATAAAGTCTGGTGTAACTAGGAACCAGCAGGAGTTACTTTATGAGATTTTATTTACAAACTCAAGATTAAGTAGGCAAGAGAGAAGCTTCACATTTATGTGGGTACCAGCACATGTGGTCATCCAAGGAAACGAGAAAGTAGACAGACCGGCAAAAGAAGCAACAACAACAAAAAAGAACATGTTGAGGTCAAAATAGAATGATCAAAAGCAGAAGGGAAGAGTTTAGTGTGGAAGAAGATAATGGAAAAATGGCAGCAACAGTGGGACAATGAAATTTAAAGGGAGACACATGTACATAATACAAAATAAAATAGGTATGGAAAGTAAGAAGGAAAATAAAAGGAAGGAACAAGCCATAATAAGTAGACTGAGGATTGGACATTGCCAGTTAAACAAAACTCTTCATGTTATAGGAAAACACCCAACAGGACTATGTGATAAGTGCCAGGAGAAGGAAACAATTAAGCATAACTTTATATCATGTAAGAAATGTATACAAGAAAGGCAAGAGTTGAAGAATCAGTTAGGGGAAATGGGGATAGAAGAGTATAATGTAAAAAGTATAGTAGAAAATGGAAATAATACCAAGGACGGAGATATCTGTTTAATTTCCTAAGGAGGATGGGACTGGAAGGACGTCTTTAATTAAGAAATGGTAAGTTACAGTGAGACAGCAGGTGGCAGTAATGCAACATTATGGGTGCCAACTGCTGTAAAACATCGAAGAAGAAGAAGCAACATGGCCGTCTTTTGTTAGCAAGCTAGTATGATGATTTTCTTTTCTAAACAGCCATCTGTATAGTCAGTGTTATAGGTTTAACAAGCGAATATGCTTGCATGTTGATATATCTAAAGCAAATACTTGTATATACACAGTAGAACTCATTTAAAGGTAAGAAGTGTTATATTTAAATTCTGACAGTGTATGCTGCTATGTTAATTTGACGTCAGTCCGTAAACTGAAGAAACGTTGAGAAGACTAGTCAGAGTTCACGAATAGGTATCTGGAGTTGAGGGGCTGTTTTCTTTAGCCTTTCTGGTCGGAGGTTGGGAATTACACGTTACCATCTCTGGTCGAATGCAGATCAGTCTGAAGAGAATTCTGAGTCTGAAGAGTCACCGAGGTCTTTGTGGATCTGCGCTTAGATCACCTTAGAATTCGTCAGTTAATGTTAAACTACAGGCAAGGTCAAGTTGCATTCTATCATGTACACAAATCAGTGAAACACTCAACAAAGCAAGGTGTTGTTTAGTTATTTAGTAGCTAGTAGTCACACTACTAGATAGCTGCATAGCTAAGCACACTGCTCGTCTTTCTAGATAGATAGCTGCCGGTAGCGCGTTATCTGGAGATTGTGCTCACATTCTTTTAGGTAATTCTGCCTTTACTGGCCAAGTTTAGAAAGTTACATATCCGAACCGTGTACCTATTGTAAGCTAGATCGTATCATGAGTAGCTAAGTATGACTAAAAGCTTCTTACTTGCTAGCTAGGGTTGTCAAGACCGTATGCAAACACACACCGTATATTTTTAATCAAGCAGCAGTCATATTGCCAGGTAATGCATTCTGTTGTTTCATTATTTATTTATTTATTTATTTATTTATTTATTTTATATTAAATGTGTTTCTTTGTTTGGTAATAGCGAAAAGTATGCAGCAATAAAATCTACAATATAAACAGCACTATAAACATTAAAACTGTAATGCATAGTGCAAAATCTGATTTTGTCTAGACACAACAGAATGACAGACAGTTCAGGACTGCACTTTGTGAGCCCTTATGCTTTTGAGGCCATTCAGAAGGTGGATGTGATTCGACTGGCAGCTCTAAGTGATCCAGAGCTGAGGCTTTTGCTGCCGTGCCTGGTGAGAATGGCGCTCTGTGCTCCTGCTGATCAAAGCAATGCTTGGGCTCAGGATAAGAAGCAGATCCTGCGCCTGCTCTCTGGTGTGGAGGCAGTGAACTCTATAGTGGCACTGCTTTCGGTGGACTTCCATGCTCTGGAACAGGATGCCAGGAAAGAGCAGCAACTTAGGTACAGTGAAGAGAGCTCATACTTGTTGCCCTGTCATAGTGTGAAGTACACATTTGTTTACAGATGTATAGTGAAAATTTGGATGTCATTTTATTCGTTTATAAATCTGTTTAGAAATATAATTGCAAGATTGGATGATTCATAAAGAAGGTGAATTTTGGAACCTTGCTGTCATAGCCCAAATGACATGTTTTTCACTGTTTCAATACAGGCATAAGGCAGGTGGGTCAAACAGTGAGAGTATCCTAGTCTCTCAGTTACAGCATGGTCTAGCCCTGGAGTTTGAACACAGTGACCCTCTTAGGAGACTTAGACTGGTTCTCAGTGAGCTGCTGGCCATCATGAACAAGGTGCCTACATATCTTTGCATTTGTTTTTGTTTTTTCATCCATTCATTCACGTCTTTAATGTTATGTACAATCCAAAGCTTTTTATATTTGTTGTACAGGTAGCTGACCCCAATAGGGAGTTTTTTCTCAAGTCATCTGAACTATTTGAAAGTCCAGTGTACTTGGAGGAGGTTGCGGACGTTCTTTGCATCCTTCAAGCAGGTGATTGTAGCTGCTAAGTCTGAAAATAAAGATCTAATTATTTAAGTGATTACAAAAATGGTTGCTCCAAAATGACTTTTTAAAAGCATTCAGTGATAGCAAAAAGTAGACATGGACCAAATGTATTTGACTACCTAATATATTCATCCAAATATTATAATAATAATTATTATTATTATTATAATGGGCACATATGATGTTTGGCTAAATAGGTAATGATTTTAAACAGCACAGCACTAAAGATCCCAATTAGCAGGCCACGCAAAGTACAACAGAACAATTTTCTGGATGTATATCCATGAATAATGTTCATGTGTTTGCACTTGTGGAAATTTGTGACAGAAATCTGCCCTTTTTTTTCCCCCCTTCCTACCCCCTTCTCCCCCAAAGTGGGCACAGTAAAGAGACAGCACATAGTTTGGATTAAGGCCAGTAACTGCATTAACACTGATTTTATATTACACAAGATTGTCAGATTGAACATCACAGCTTTATTGTGAGTGTGTGGGAGCATTTTTAGATTATTAAAAAATAATAATGGTCTTGTCCAAGATAAGTGATTCTTCTTTTTACAAAACATATTAGAAAAAAGTTGCTGCTGTGTTTCTCTACATGCAGCTCAATTAAAACACACAAACAAACTAAAACAAGCTAACATTGCATTAATTAAATTAAACTAGGTAATTGAGCTAGGTAATCATGCTGGTTTGCCCTGGCTGGTTTTGTTTTCAGTTGAGTTTTTTTTTTTTTTTTGTAAACTGTTTATTGAATTTCAAACTTTTCAGACAGAACAACCAAACAAAAGCAAACGCGTTATATGAATCGGTTTGGCTCACCACTCTAATGGCTCAGGAAAAAGAGAGATCATGTGATTGTTCAAACATTTCCTCATTATACCTCATTAAACAAACCCTCTAGAAAGAATAGAGGATATACTTAAAGCCATATATGTCAAAAATGAATGGTATAACCCTTTGTAAAGTGTTATTGAGGGGACCTCATCTGATAGCCAGTTCAAAAGAATACATTTTCTTGCATAGAATTTAAGGAACTTATGAAGCGTCTTTTTATGTTTATCTGCAGTAAAGTCATTATGTATTTCGAGCAGCATATGCATTGGGTTACTGCAAGCCAATTTCAAAGATTTAAATATTCTGAGGAAAAAGTAAATTTTCCAAATAAAATTTGCTTAATGAGCTTTCTATATCAAACCACATGGATCTGGATCCTTTATGCACCCAGTCAGAAATAAAATGCAGATGAACACTGTGCTGGTATTTCCAAATATATGGAAGATCAAGACCACCCATCGAGGATGAAGAGTTAAAGTTGAAAGCATAATACGTGGTTTTTTCTTAGCCCAAATTAAAAGAACTGAACCAACCGTTCAATTTACTGACGATTTTATGTGTGAAATTTATCAGAATAATTTGAAGGGGGTAAAGTAATCTCAGAAGAATATTCATCTTTAGAAGAGAGATCCGACCTAGCCAGGAAATGGGAAGAACATTCCACCTTTCTAAATCCATTCGAATGCACTCAAAAAGCAGGATAAAATTTGTTTTATACATCTGTTCAAAGGAAGGGGTAACATTTATACCCAAGTATACCAAGCCTTCAGGAGACCATCTGAAAGGAAAAAAAGGGTAGTGTTGAAGGTATTTGTTTTAAACCACCCAAGGGCATTGTCCCTGATTTATTGAAATTAATTCTATATCCTGAAAAAATACGAAGTCTGTAAATCGTGTCTATAAGAGCTGGGATAGAAGTTTCAGGATTGTGTTGTGTTGGCAGTTTGTGACCGTTAACCCACAAATGTTGGTATTTGTTTTTATAGCTTCTGATAACGGTTCAATTGCTAGAGCAAATAAGAGGCGAAAGGGGGCAGTCTTTTCTCGTGCCTCTCTCAACGCTAAACGCAGAGGAGCGAAAACCAGTAATTAGTAATTTTTTTTTTTTTTTTTTGTAATTTTGTAGTTTATGAACAAATAGGTCCATTCAATGTGGTCAGTTGCCTTTTCTGCATGTAATGAAATCACAAGATCATCTAATGACTGCTGATGAGAACTGTATCATGTTCAGCAACCTACGCATATTATTGACAGAGTTGCGCCCCAAGATAAAACCTGTCCGGTCATCCTTAATAAGAGAGGGCAAAAGGCCTTCTAACAGTATTGCTAAAATTTTGGACAGGATCAAGTCCACATTCCACAACAAAATCGGGCGGTAGGATGAACAATCCTCAGCCTGCTTACCTTTTATTTATTTATTTATTTATTTATTTATTTATTTATTAAAGATATGTTTGCCTCTCTCAGGGATTGGGGTAAACAGCCTTTCCTAAATTAGTCATTAAATGTATTTAACAATGAGTAAAGTAAGAGATTCTGAAATTCTTTGTAAAATTCACTACTAAGTCCATCTGAGCCAGGTGTTTCCCAGATTGCAAACTCTTCATGGCATCCAGTACCTCTTTTTTTTTTTTTTATCTCCTTGTAACTCAGATTTATATAAATTCTTGTACCATTCCTTAAATATATTATTAATAGATAAATTGTCGATTTACCACTGCTATCTACAGTAGACAGAATGGATTCAGTATCTCATTTCTTATTTGTTAAGTATGCTAAATATTTCCCAACCTTATCCCCATGCTCGTACATTTATTTGCTTAACATATCGGATTTTCCCTACTGCATGTTTTGTTAAGAGATTCCAAGGCAGTGCGGAGAGCTCCTTCATCTTAGTGAAGAACGTTTTTTAACGTACAATCAGTCCGCAATCTTGAGCTTAGATTCCAAGATCTCTTTCTGATCAGCTTGTCTATGCATTTTACTTGATATATATGCTATAATAAGACCTTAAATGAGTCTAGAAACACCTCAACAGTAGTCGGGTCCTGAAACAGCCGTGGCAATAGACCTTGAGAATTGCACGGTAGATTTGCCTGTATTCAGCACCGATTGGTTTCAGGTGTTTCTTTACTCTGTCAAACATTTTGCGCTTACAAAGAACAGAGGCCGAGGAATCTTGCGGGGGGAAAAATCACTGTATTATCTCCAAATTTCAGAGGAGAATCCTTGATCCCCAACTCCTGCACAGCATTTAACACCTGTTGCTTGTCTTGGAAGTTATATTGTGGTCACTGTGCAGAAGGGGACTTGGGGGCAAGTGATCGATTTGTGTTCATAACAAGAAAAGAAAAATGTGGGTATGCAAAAATTGATATGCGGGTTGCAACATAAAGAAACTCGGTGAAACGGCACTCCAGGTTGACTACACACAAACATCCTTCAAGCTGCCATTTTGTTTTTGATTTTCATTTGATTTTGCATACTGTCACACAAACATTTTTTTTTTTTTCTGTAAGTGGTGCTTCCCACTATCCCTTGACATTAAAGTAATTATTATTTTACTCGGTTACAATATTGTAATTTGACCATTAATTTTTAACCCAAGAATAAACTATATGGGGGAATTTATACCGGTTAACCTTGATAACTCCTCAAAGTATAATCATAGCATCAAAATTTTGTGATATCCCTACTCAATTTATTGTGCTTTCATTGAAAAAATTCTGGCTGAAAGTAAACTGTGTCCTTTGCAGAACTGCCCTCTTTATTGCCAGTCGTAGATGTTGCTGAGGCCTTACTGCATGTGCGAAATGGGGAGTGGTTTCTTTGCCTCCTTGTTGCCAATGTCCCTGACAGCTTCAATGAAGGTATTTAATGAACACAACTACTATACATTGAATGCATTGTGTTGCTTGTATTTATAACAGATTTTTTGAGTCATGTGTAGACATCATAACAGGTTGTAGCTGTAATTGTCTGTTATTCCATTCGCGGTATTCTCATGAAGTATAAAATGTGACATCACTGTTTCAGGTGTTCCCAAATTATGATTACATGATCCATATAAATTATGTAAAATGATATGATATATAATCTAGTGTAGTATTACTATATGTAATCTATGCCTCGGTGCAGATACACCTTTCAATCTTATGGCGTGGTTGCTGGTGCCAGGTGTTTGAGGGTTTCAGAAACTGCTAATCTTCCGTGATTTTCATCTCTCTAGAGTTGACACAGACTAGTTTAAAAAACAAAAGAGCAAACAAAAGAAGATGCTAAGTTGGAAATGCTCACTGAAATGTGTATTTGCAGTTGTGTTTCCTGTATGTGTACACACAATCTAAGACACAATTTATAATATTTACAAATATATTTTCATGAACAATGCACAGTGGATGCCAATATTATAATCCTAAAGCCAAATCTGTTTGACATTTCATTTTCAGTGTCTAAACTGGTATTAGTCTGCCATGTTGAAAAAACATGCTTATCCTCATGCTCCTTAAAAAGTCTTAATGTCATATTCCTTAATGTAAAAATAAGGCCTTAATTAGCATTAAAATGTCTTAAATTCACGTTTTAAAAATGCAGTGGAACCGACACCATAAAGAAGATTTAGATTTTATTTTCATTCATTGAGTTTTGTAATCGTAAAGCCGACTGTGTTGCACTTAGTGTGTGTGCGGCTCATCTGTGTTTTAGCGCGGCTTTGTTCACAGTAAATGACACTCCACACGAACTTCATCTCTGTTTGTGCTTTGATTTTTGATTCACTTATAACGTGCATTTAGACACACCACGCACCAGATTCACTTTGGTTTATTTTAGTGGCCCTGCTTGTATGTTTGGTTTTGTTAACTGTCCCTCAGTGGTGGAATGAATTTCCAAACTCAATCCGGACAGCAGAATCTGTCACTATCTTCAAAAAATAGCTAAAGACCCACCTCTTCCGTGAGCACGTAACTCACCCCTAAAATGCCAACCCCACGTTATCTTAAAAAAAAAAAAAAAAAAAAAAAAAAAAAAAACCTCACTCTGTCTCTTGCACTTCTACTCTGCACACTTTTCTAGAACTCAATTATAATCTTGTATAGTAGCACTACTTGTATTGTTCTCTGCTTGATATATCGCGTTGCTTGTATTTCCTCATTTGTAAGTTGCTTTGGATGAAAGTGTCTGCTAATTGAAAAAATGTAATGTAAATGTTGTGTAATCTCAATCATTTTTGTGGGCGCACAGAGGTTTACAGCATTTCACCTGATTGGTAATGAAGTGAAATAAAAAAAAAAACCTGTTGCCAACTAAAGAAGGTCTTCCTGTGGTCATCCGCCAAAACAAAAGCCACAAGGTCTAACGCATAAAAATTAATTGTCAGAAATGTTATTAATGTTATATTAATATTTGTACCCCCAAATAAAAATATATTAAGTATTATTCAGTGTGTATATATATATATATATATACATATATATGTATGTTTTAAACACTACTTGTTACTACAGTTTTTTTGGCATTAAATTACAAAAAAAACTAGTAAACACTACTGCGAGGGGGTTTCTAATTTTGTGTTTTGTAGGAAATCTCGAAATTGGTTTAACCTCATAAAAGGTGTTGTGCCCTATTCAGCCTCTCCTCAAACACCTATATTGACAGAAAGCTGTGAAAGCAATTCATGTATTTGAGTCAAATTAAAAAAAGGAAATCTCCCTTTTATCATGTGTTCTAACTACAATACTGCCATAGTATTTCTTTTTCTTGGAGAAAGGAAAATCTAGTCACTGTTCTTGAAATTTCACATCTCCCATACTTCTATTCTAAATAGTCTTTAACATATTCTGCAGGCAGTGGTTCTGAATGATTGAGTTGAATGATTTGGTTGATGTGCATACAAAATGTATTACATATATCTTTGCTTTTCTGTAAGGCCACATTTTTTTTAAAATGATCCTTTAAGTACACTTACTTGGTTATTTAATTTATTCCGTTGCATATTTTATATTTGACCTAACAAGGAAAATGTTTGCATGGAATTATGAGAAATTAGAAAATAATGACTAAAAGAGTTGGAAGTGATAACCTCGGAAAGTGATAAGTAAATAGAAAGGAACAGAAATATAAATGGAAAAATAATAGAACCTTTTGGTGTTTGTGAGCAAAAAGAGATTCACAGCTACCCTGGTTGCAAAAGTACCTCAGCAGCTTAGCAACCTGATGCTACTTGATTATAATCTGAGTAATTGTATCTTGGAATCAGACTGACATTAGCTAAAATGTTAACTGCTTATGGTTATGAATAACCACTAAAGGAAGGGCTCTTCAGGTAAACTAACACTTTCAGATGGCATAACTGGAAGATCCTTATGTCCTGGTGCCCAGTTGGTGGCATACATATGTGTGTACACACACACACACACACGTGTGTGTGTCTGTGGAAAAAGTAGTTGCCCCATCCTGATTTCTTCTGTATTTGTGTGTATCCCATACTAAATAGTTTCAGAAATCTAAGGTAAACAACAAAATCTAAGAAAAGAAAGGCAGCCTGAGTAAACACACAGTTTTAAAATTGTTTGTGTATTGACGCAAAACGTTATCTGATACGACCTGGGCCTGTGTGTAAATGTATTTGCCCCCGTAGTTAGTAATTCCCCAAATCTGTGAAACTGCATTCATAGTGTGGTTCAGATGGACTAGACGCAACCATGTCTGATTTACTTCAAACCCTGTTCAATCGAATCAACACTTAAATAGCACCTTTTCAACAGTATAAAGTTGGTTAGAAGGTCTTACTCAGTAACACAGTATGCAAAAATTAAAAGAAATTCCAGGTGGAATGAAGAAGGTGATTGAAATACATCAGTCAGGGAAGGGTTACAAAGCTATTTCAAAGGCTCTGGGACTCCAATGGACCACAGTGAGAACCATTATATCCAAATGGAAATTCTCGGCACAGCAGCGAACATTCTCAGAAGTGGCTGACCTTCCAAAATTCCTCCAAGTACACAGCAACTACTCATCCAGGAAGTCACAAAAGAGCCAAGGACAACATCAAATGACCTGCAGGCCTCTGTTGACTCCACTATCAAACACACTGGGCAAAAATGGTATCCATAGAAGAGTGGCGAGGTGAAAACCACTGCTAACCCAGAAGTACATTTAAGGATTGTCTGAATTTTGCCAAAACACACCTTGAACATCCTGAAACCTTTTGGGAGATTGTTCTGTGGACTGATGAGTTGAAAGTGGAGCTGTTTGGAAGTGTGATTATGTGGTGATGCTTTACTGCTTCAGGGCCTGGGCAACTTGCAGTAGTTGAGGGAAACATGAATTCTGCTCTCTACCAGAAAATCTTAAAGGAGAATGTCCGGTCTTCAGTTGAAGACTGACCGGACAGTTGAACCTCGAACGCGTCTGGGTTATGCAGCAAGACAGTGCTCCAAAGCATGGGAGTAAATCCTAGTACTTGAAGTAAGTGAAAGACTGATCTCCAGTTATTGGAAGTGTTTGGTTGCAGTTATTGCTGCTAAAGTTGGCACAACCAGATTTTATTTTTAAGGAGGCAATTAGTTTTTCACATTGGTGATAGCTGTTGGATAAGTTTTTTTTTTTTTTTGCTTCAGTAAAATAAATGAATCATAACTGTATTGTGTGTTTACTCAGGTTGCCTTTGTTTATGTTGTATTTTGGTTGAAGATCTAAAACTATTTAGTATGAGATATACACACACAAAAAAAGAAGAAATCAGGAAATACTTTTTCACAGCACTGTATATACTGTCGTGTGAGGGGAAAAAATAAGGACACCCCATGGAAATTGTTGTCTTTTATTTACATATTTGGACAAACAAATATTTGATCATCTTTGAATGATCATATATTAATAAAGTTGATATACTTGAACAAGCCCACAATGAAAATTAGCTTTTTCAATCATTTATTTAATCGAAATATCAACAGATGTGATATTATTCTGTGGAAAAAAGTAAGTACACCCTTGGCATTAGGCCAAGCTAGTATTGCCCCCTTTGGCATAAATAACTTCTTGTAGGCATTTTGCTTAATTTTCAACTGGTCTCTGACATCGGCTGGCTGGAATTTTGACCACTCTTACATGCAGTATTCTTTCAGTTGCAAGATGTTTGAGGGATTTCTTGCATGTACTGCCAGTTTCAAATCCCCCCACATTTCAGTGGGATTTAAACCCGGGCTTTGACTAAGCCATTCCATAACCGTCCATTTTAGAGTTGCAACAACTAATTGATGATAATCGATTATGAAAGTCGTCAACGAATCTCATTATCAATTAGTTGGCCTGCGCACGGTACGTTTAATCATTGTTACTTCTTTTCCGAAAACACACATCGGAGAGTAAATATTAAAGTTGTGTCCAAAACGACGTATTATACACTTACACTATGCACTACCGTTCAGTGCAGTGTTTCTCATCCTAGTCCGCGGACCCCTAGTGGTCAGTCGTGTAATTGCAGGGGGTCCGTAGGAAAGTTTTTCACAAATGTTAAAATAATATTGTATATTTTTTTGTTAAATGTATCAAAATATATTCAAATGAGATGTTTTAAAATTAATCAGTCTGGTTATTCGCGTGCATTCACAAATATCACGTAGCTGAGCTGATGATCGTTCATCGATGGATTTATTTCCAAATGAAATGTTAATTTGCAAAAACCTTTGAGTGGTAGATAAGTTCAAGTGTTGCATTGATGGATAAAATAAACCAAAGATAATTTAGAGCGTCAAATTAAATGTCACACCAACAATAAAAGGTAATTGAACCTGGTATTTGTACCAATGGTTTTTAAACTAATCCCTGGGGAATGACAGGTTCTACCAATCAACCAGGGATTGCTAGGACTGTAGAATTCAGTGCTTTTTTGTGCATCCAAAAAAAGTAATGCATAAATACTAAAACACACACACGCACATATATGTATATATATATATATATATGTATGTATGTGTGTGTGTGTATATTTATGTAGTATCTCACAAAAGTGAGTACACCCCTCACATTTTTGTAAGTATTTGATTATATCTTTTCATGTGACAACACTGAAGAAATGACACTTTGCTCCACTGTAAAGTAGTGAGTGTACAGCTTGTGTAACAGTGTAAATTTGCTGTGTCCTCAAAATAACTCAACACACAGCCATTAATGTCTAAACTGCTGGCAACAAAAGTGAGTACACCCCTAAGTGAAAATGTCCAAATTGGGCCAATTAACCATTTTTCCTCCCTGGTGTCATGTGACTTGTTAGTGTTACAAGGTCTCAGGTGTGAATGCAGAGCAGGTGTGTTAAATTTGGTGTCGTCGCTCTCACACTCCCTCATACTGGTCACTGGAAGTTCAACATGGCAACTCATGGCAAAGAACTCTCTGAGGATCTGAAAAAAGAATTGTTGCTCTACATAAAGATGGCCTAGGCCATAAGAAGATTGCCAAGACCCTGACACTGAGCTGCTGCATGGTGTCCAAGACCGTACAGCGGTTTAACAGGACAGGTTCCTCTCAGGTCCTGTGAAGCTCTGGGGAACTCCATGCCCAAGAGGGTTAAGGCACTTTTGGAAAATAATGGTGGCCACACAAAATATTGACACTTTGGGCCCAATTTGGACATTTTCACTTAGGGGTGTACTCACTTTTGTTGCCAGCAGTTTAGACATTAATGGCTGTGTGTTGAGTTATTTTGAGGGGACAGCAAATTTACACTGTTACACAAGCTTTACACTCACTACTTTACATTATAGCAAAGTGTCATTTCTTAAGTGTTGTCACATGAAAAGATATAATCAAATATTTACAAAAATGTGAGGCTGTACTCACTTTTAAGATACTGTGTGTTATGTGTGTATATGTATATATGTGTATATGTATATGTGTATATGTATGTAAAAAAAAAAAAAAAAAGCGCAGAATTAAACTACGCCCTAAATTAATAATATATAGTCTAAGGATGTCACGAGAACCGATACTTCGGTACCAAGTCGGTACTAACATTCTTAAAACGTGACGGTACTTGTTTTTCTGCAGTAGCGTATGTACCGTATCTAATGAGGATATAGAGGTTGCAATTCTTTCGGGCTGAAGGGGGCAGCATATACGCGCAAGTGTATTAGTCGGTCCACAAGTGGTGAATAACAACTACAAGCACACGGGGGGGAAAAAACTACAGAAGTTTAGCTCTGCCCCGACTCGTGGAGAGGAAAGGTGGTATGGAATATGGAAATACTTCGCATTCGAGGCAGATTACGACAAACATATCACTGATGCTCTGAAGCCGGTGTGCAACCGATGCTATCGTTCATTTCATTTCAAGTGAGGAAACGCCTGGAATTTGGTGAGGCACCTGAAAGACGGGTCCTATATTATGTTTGTTTGAGGGAGCTGGCACTGTGGCCGTGAAACCAGCTAACGTTATGCTCCATTTAATGTTTGCGATAGCCAATTATTTGTTAACGACGCTAAAGCATTGCAATGTTATAAACTACCTCCTAATGGGCCACCATGCATCGCCATTTAGCCCATGTCCTGTCAGGAAAATGTAGCCTAATGTCACTAATAATTATTGAACTGTTATTGCTTTTAATAAATCTTTTTGTACCAGCCACCATATCAGTGAATTTAAACTAATGCCTGCATTCAGAATATCAGGGTTGTGTCTGTGTGCATCTTTGTGCGTGTGTGCGTTTAGGAGTGCACCTCCACTGTAGCCTCCACTCATTGTTAGACAGTGTTTGATAACTTAAATATCCCCCCACCTCTCTTTTTTTTTGGCCAGTGTCAGCCAGAGGAGGATGTCCTCCAGGAGAGTTTTTAATAAAACATTTTTATTTTTATACCACACCGTGGTATCGAATTTGTTATCGAGTATCGTGCACTTTTGGTGGTATCTGCACCAACTACTAGATTTTTGGTATCGTGACATCCTTAATATACTCTGTGTGTATTGGGTTCTTTTCAGTCTTATATAATTGGACAAACAGTTGTATAAAGATTTAGTCTTAAGTTTATATTTGTAACACTCAATTTGTGGATTTTATTTTAAATAAATTTTAAAAATTGTACTGAAAGCCCCCCCACCCCCCACCCCCATCCGATGAATCGAAAAAATAATCGGCCAACTAATCGATTATGAAAATAATAGTTAGTTGCAGCCCTAGTCCATTTCTTCTTTTTGAGGCATTCCTTGGTGGATTTTCTAGTGTGCTTAGGATCATTTTCCTGTTGAAAGGTCCACTTTCAGTTCAACTTTCGGACAGATGGCCTCATATTAATTTCAAGCATTCTTTGGTATGATGCAGAATTCATAGTTGAATCAGTGAATGCAAGCTGTCCAGTCCCTGAGGCAGTGAAGAAAACCTAAACCAAAACAATTCCACCACCGTGCTTCACAGTTGGTATGAGATGCTTCTCATGAAAAGCTGTCTTTGATCTGTGCCAAACATGTCTGCTGTTACTGTGGCAAAACAGCTATATCTTTGATTCATCTGTCTAGAACACATTATTCCAAAAGGCCTGGTCATTGCCTATATGCTCATTGGCAAAGTGTAGTCTTCCAAAGGCTTTCAAATTTGTGTAGTCTCTTTGATTGTAGATGCATGTACTTTGACACCAACAGTTGCAAGAATTACTAGCAGACCCTGTGATGAAATTTTGGGGTTCTTGGAGACTTCTTTTTGCATCAGACAGTCTGCTCTTGGGCTGAATTTGCTGGTACGGCCAGTCCTGGACAAGTTGGCAGTTGTTTTTAATCTGTGCCATTTGTAGATTATTTTCCTTACAGTGGAATGATGTATTTCACACAATTTGGAGATCTTTTTAAATCCCTTGCCAGACTCATAAACATCCACAACCTTTTTTGTGAAGGCCTTATAGACCTCTTTAGATCTTGGTGTAATGACACCACACCTCAATAACAAAGGGAACACCAGACACTAGATAAGAGAGGGGTATAAATAAGATAGGTTCTACCTGCACTCCCTAAGCAGCTTCTGATCACTGGCACCCAATCTTGAACACCTATTCAAATGTTTGTTTTTCCAAATATGAAAGAAAAAAAAAAGTCCATGGGGTGTACTTATTTTTTCACATGACTGTATGTATATGTTTTTCACTTCCGGTGTGAGAACACTGTGGGTGTTTTGGCTACCGCTTCACATTCAGACTGTGTGTGTGTAATATACACACATACATACACATAT
The DNA here is from genome assembly GCF_023375685.1 of Ictalurus furcatus. Taxonomy (NCBI): domain Eukaryota; kingdom Metazoa; phylum Chordata; class Actinopteri; order Siluriformes; family Ictaluridae; genus Ictalurus; species Ictalurus furcatus. The sequence continues at coordinate 8,809,556 of NC_071270.1, forward strand.
ATTTTGTTTGTTTTTGTGTGTTTGTTTCCATTCCGTCTGTTTTTTTCATTTGTTACTCTGCGCATAAAGTCAAATCCTGTTGGCTTCTGGATCTACAAAACGCTTGGAATTGGATTATATGCCTTTCTTTCTGTTCACCAGAGAAAAACAGCATTTACCTGCCGTTGGAGACTGGATAGCTCACACTCCGTTTCACGGGTATGTCGCGACCCCCTCTATTTCTGTCATGTACCTCTCTCGACATGGGTATTGAGTGAGTCTCCACTCTTTATCACCTGTGTGTTGACAGTTCTTTGACTGATTGGGTAGCCTTCCTCTCAATCAACTGTTACGTGTAGACCAGGCAGGGCTACTGGCTGCTGTGTGCACACTTCCTTCTGGGAGTGAACGCTGACGTGTCTGTCTGCCACTACTCTCCGGTGTATTGTTGTGCGTGTTTTGTTTTAGTCGTCTGTTCCCACTACATTGCTTAGATTCAATTTGGATCTCGTTGAACTGTGATTGCCCTGGGATTTTTTTAATGGATGCCATGGTGTTTGATTATGCGCTACTCACCTTAGGAATGAACTTGCTCTACTGTTAAGTATCTGCTGGTTCAGTTTATGGGGCTGATGCATTGCTTTGATACGGGACCATCTTCAGATCTGTGGACTCTACTGTCTGATATTTTGTACTGGAGGAAAAGACTTTTTCCGTTGGCCTTGGATTATTTTACATTTTTCTTTTTTTGACATCTCACCAGCTACAGCTTCAATAAAAACTGGCTCGCAAGCCCTTGTTGCTTAAGGTGCTAGCTTCGCGGTGTCTTAACCAGGTAGATTGGTTGGTTCTGGCTTCTCCTTTTTGTTTTTATTGCAGTTTTAGTGGACTGGCCTTTCATAGAGCAAAACTCGCACTACCCATCTGCTCTGCTGTGCATTGGCATAAATAGGATGTATTTTTACACTACTTTGGATCTGTTGCGTCTGAACTCGTTCTCTCGTCTGCCTGCTGAAACCTACAAAGTCTGTGCTACTCTGGCGATTGGAAGCCACCCTCATTATTTTCTTATACCTTAAGAATAAGTCTTGCTTATTCTGTCAATTTGCTGTATTCTGTCATTATGGTCAACCACCCGTTGTCTCGCCAACAGACCGTTTGCTGCGAGCGGTGGTATCAACTTTGATCGTATTCGCTTACTGGAATACTTTTCCATTGAACCATGCCAGCCACATTTGCACCTTCAACTGCAGCCTCCTCTCCTGTTAAAATGGCATTAATTAATTCCAGCTCTCTCTCTAACACATCCTTCATTTTGAATGCCTTTTGTAGTTCTGAGGATTTGGACTTTTTATTCTTAAGAGATCTGGCTAAGCAATGGTGATGTGATCCCTCTGGGTGAATTGACTCCTGCTATCTGTACCTATTATAACTCTCCATGGTCTGTTGGCCGCGGTGGTGGTCTAGCTACTGTGTACGCAAACAGAGGTGTATGCGTCTGCTTATGTCTCGTATCACAGATGTTATTACTTGTATTTCAGACACCTCACAGTTGGTTTAAGTTTTTAATACAACTTGCACTGCCATTTTAGACCAGGTTGCTCCTTTAAAGTCGCTGAGATGTAAAAATAGGTCAGGCATCCAGCCTTGGCTTAATGAGCATACTCGCTCTATTTGGCAGTAATGTAGGAAGGCAGAGCATAAGTGGAAGAAGGATAAACTTATGGTTTCATTTGAAATGTTTTGTGATTCCTGAAAGTAGTGTAAAGTGTGAAGAAATGCATAACGGATGAATGGGGGAAAATTCCGCTTGCTCAACTTAACCAACTGGTGTCTTCAGTGCCCAAACGCTTAATAAGTGCTATTAAAAGAAAAGGTGATGTTACACAATGGTAAACAGTCGACTGTTCTAACTTTTTTGGAGTGTGTTACAGTCATCCAATTTGAAATGAGTGTATATTTAAAAAAATAATAATAATGTAATTCACAAAGTAAAACATCAAATAATGTTAGTGTTTTCAGTGTGAATTGAATTTTCAAATGACTTATTTTTACGTTTTCCATACTGTCCTAACTTTTTCGGAATTGGGATTGTATATGTAAATAATGTTTTAAAATAAAAGGCTATTGTCAGACTGTCTGCTTCTGCCCAAAGTACACCAGAGTTACTGACCGCTACCGTCGGAAATTTAACCCTGCTCCGCAAGAAATCTGATCCCTCTGTTCCTGCCGGAGAGCTGTGGGAATGCAGACCTCTAATGTGGGCATTCTCCAAACTGTTGCCACAAAGTTGGAAGTGCACAATTGTCTAGAATGGGTTTGTATGCTGTAAAATTAAGATTTTTCCTTCACTGGAGCTAAGGGGCCTAACTCAAACATGTTCCAGCATGACAGTGCCCTTGTGCACAGAATGAAGTCCATGAAGAGATGATTTGCAAAGATTGGTGTGGAAGAACTCGAGTGGCTTGCACAGAACGTTGACCTCAACACTACTGAACACCTTTGGGATAAATTGGACCGCTGAAGTGCCCCAGGCCTTGTCTCCTGACATAAGTGCTCGACCTCAGAAATGCTCGTGTGGCTAAATGGGCAAATCCCCGTAGGCACAGTACAAAATCAAGTGGAAAGCCTTCCTATTAGAGTGAAGGTTTTTATAAGAGCAAAAGGGGACTATATCTGGAATGAGATGTTCAAAAAGCACATAAGCATGTGATTGTCCACAAACTTTTGACCATATATGCAGGTTTGTTAAAGCAATATAAAGTAGGCATGTTGGCTAATTGAAAGCTAAGCCTGTTAAATGATTAATTAGCATACCAACTTGATATAATAGTTATCTACTTATAATTTGGGCACTGCAAAGACCAAGGACCAGGACCGGAGATCCCTTCTAATTACTTGTAAGCACAACCATCTTCTGTGGGCTTGGAAAGACGTTTGATTTGTTAGTATGCGGTTAAAACGAATACGTTTATGAACACTTTTCTGATTGACATTTAATCGCATGTGACACATTAGTATTTGCTCTTTTTTTTTTTAAATAAACTTTTTCTAAATTTAGAAAAAAGTAATTATAGTACTTCTTAATTTTGACTCACAATGTTTGTAGTGTCATTGTCTGACTCGATCAATTAATTTGTCATGGTCCTAGTTAGGTCTATTCTAGCATTTCTTTAGTTGATGACATTGTAGTTGGCACTGGGATTTTTTTTCCCCCCACAAAGAAATGACTACCTCCTGTTACTGGTGATTTGTAAAATGTATGTATTTATTTATTTATTTATTCTCCTCAAGGTTCATGATTTTACTGTATGCTATGTGAATTCGCCACAAAGCAAAATTAATTACTCCTAAATGCATAGTCCTATTTTTGTATATTTTTCCATTTAATCGCTTTGGTCAGGTCAAGGTCCAGGCCAAATGTGAAATTTAAATGCTATGTTTATGATGTTTATTAAAAAGGAAACCTGTTTTAAGACTTTTTATGGTTGTATATAGTTGTAAATTTTGTGGAAATTGAACTGATTGAGTGCGTATAAAGTATTGTGGGTGGCTTCAAACAAATGCCATAAGTGGTCAGTCTACCAACAGGAACAGGCTGATGCAGGATTAAAAACGTGTAACTTGTACACACAGCTATATTCCAATTGCAGTTGGTTATCTTGTATTGTCTTTTTGATTTTACTGTGGCCCATAAAGCAGCTGTTTAAAAACTATGTACTTTTCAAAGTGTATTATTATCTAAATATCATATTCACAGCAATCAATCATCATGAAATTTCAGCAGATGATGATACATGAAAGAAAATGGGCACTGAAATTTATGTCCTACCTTTTAGTATGTCGTGGTCTTATAAAGAGTGGTGAAAGGCAAGATGAGGAGAGTGTGGGTGGGAGACACAGGACTGAGGCTCTAAGGCAGCTGTGCCAGATGAACCCATCTCAAGCTTTTAACATCAGAGCCATGGTGGTGAGAATTCACAGCTATACTTAACACAGCTTGCATTTAGGACTCCCATACATCAAGCTTTACGAACTCAGCTACACAATTGATTATTACTGAATATTACTAAATATTATCCTCTCGTTTTCCGCAGGTGGAGGAGTGTCACCTGCCAGGTTTAGGGGTGGCTCTGACTTTAGATTATAAGGCAGGCAGTGCAGACAAGGCTGTTAGTCCTTTAGTGTCTTATGTCAGTGGTCTACTCCTCGGCACAAACAGCAAAGTGCGCACATGGTTTGGCATGTTCATCCGCAATGGGCAACAGGTAAGCATTCAATTATGCGATTTACATGGGCATCTACACAGGCACTCAACACGCACGCACGTATGTACATATACGCAGTGTCCCAAAAATCCCCATACATAGGGGACTATGTATGCCAGTACCACCTATTTTGTGCCTTCGTCAGTGAATGTTTGTGGGTGTCCACTTCTTGGTTGGTCCACAACATTTCCTGTCTTTTTGATAAGTTTGGCAACAGTGTCATGCGTTTATGTGCTTGACATGTTTGCTGTTAAAGTCCATCACAACCTTGCAACAGCTGTCCATGTGTGTATGTCATGGGAAAACGAAAGTACACCCACTTTCAATTCTTTTTTTTTTAAGCAGTTGTGTTAAAAAGATTTAAATATCTAGTCATAAAAAAAAAGAAATCAGAAACCAGGTGGGAACAAAATAGCACAATCTATTGTTCAGTAGCATGTAGAACCGCCTTTAGCAACAATAACTTGACGTAAATGTTTTCTTTACAACATTGCTTCAGATCATTCATGTTTGAGGGCATTTTTTTATGCACAGCTCTCTTTAGATTTTGTGATAGCATCTCAGTGGGGTTGAGATCTGGACTTTGACTTGGCCATTCCAATACCAACAGGTTTTTTTCTTCTTTAGCCATTGAGATATCAATTTGCGGCTGTGCAGATCTGCTTTTATAGAGGTAGTCATACTTCTTGATGATTAACTAATCTTGTGAATTTCATTAATAACACCGGCTGCTAATTACTCTTTTAATGATTGTGGAAGTCAGAGGGAAGGGTGTACTTATCTCTTCCCACCTGGATTCTGAACAGTTTTTCCCACTGGGTTTTATGAAACTGTGGTGGTTGGACCCTTGACCCTTTAGGGGGGTCCGGGAGCATGCCTGTGAGTGTGTTATTGATGCTCTCGGGTGTGGACACTCAACAGACCCTCTTCATGTGAGTCTTCTTTTATTTGCTGTTAGTTTTCCATTGATACCCTTGCAACATGCTACATGGTATAATATAATACATGTTATCTTTACCAGTTGTTAATAAAGATGAAGTGTTCTACCAGTTTACTAACTAGCCGTTGAATTCTTAGGTTGTTAACAGATAGCGATCCATCCTGTTGATATCATCATATCGATAATCATTCATGTAGTAACACTCTTCATAAATAATTGTGAGCCCCCAGATAAATCATTGGCTGTATACATGGTTGTAAGGATAGTGGTCTGACTGACTTGGAGTAAGAGATGCTTTGCCGAAGCAACAGTGCAAAACGGAGATCTTTATGAGACGTGTAAAAATGCTTTTGGTTCGTTATGAAACCGTGGTGGATCAAATTAAACTGTGGTGGGCCGCCACTGTCTAGGTAATTAACAAGAAACACTGCTGAATGTTCGTTTACTGTTTGGGAAGAAGTGACTTCCTCTAGTTGTCACCAGAGGTTGGTTATTTGTAAAGTTGTTGTGGACCACACAATTGTTATTTTGGCCCTGGTAAAATAAAAACATAGAATTGATGGAAGATGTACTTTCTTTTTCCATGATATTATATGCATACAGTCTCCTCTGAAAATATTAATGATAATGAGTCTTAATTGATCACATATACATATGCACAGTGAAATTCTTTTCTTTGCATACCCCAGCATGTTAGGAAGGTGGGGTCAGAGTGCAGGGTCAGCCATGAAACAACACCCCTGGAGCAGAGAGGGTTAAGGGCCTTGCTCGAGGGCCCAACAGTGGTAGCTTGGCAGTGCTGGGGCTTGAACCCCTGACCTTCTGATCAGTAACCCAGAGCCTTAACCATCAAGCCACCACTGCCCAAATATTGGAACAGCAAAGCAAACCCAATTCTTTTATTTTTGCTATACACTGAAAACATTTGTGTTTGAGATCAAAAGATGAATGAGAATAGATCAGAATTTCAGCTTTAATTTCCAAACCACTGGTGTACTGACATCAAACAGGTCCGCCAAGGAAAACCACAGGAGTTGATAACATTGTGAGAGCTATGAAGAAAACCTGAAAAACAACATTCAGTGATCTAACCAACAACCTCCACAGGATATAGGTGTCTGTATCAAAAAGCACCATTCGAAAAAGACTCTGAGAGCAGAAACCTATAGAGGCCATACCACAAAATGCAAACCGCTCATCAGTAAGAATGGGAATGACAGATTGGAATTTGTAGATAGATAGATATGTGCCAAAAATGTTATAAAGCCTCTACCAAAGTGATGTAAAGACCAAAATGTGGAGAAAGTACCCGCTCATGATCCAAAACATACCAGCTCATCGGTCAAGCAAGGTGGAGGTAGTGTCATGGCCTGGGCTTGCTTGGCTGCTTTTGGAAAGAGCTGACTAATCTTTATTGATGATGTAGCTCATGAAGCTAGCAGCAGAATGAATTCAGAAGTCAACAGAAACCTTCTGTCTTCCAATTTACAAAGAAATACACACACACATGTATGTATGTATGTATGAGAGATGCACCGATATATATTTCTCAGCCGATACCGATAACCGATTATTCATAGTGATATCGGCAGACACAGATAATTTGGTGGTTCTGCCTTTTATACCTTTATTAAATTAATAATAATTTATTCCACAATTCTGAAAGAAATGCAAATAAAAAAATTTATTCTCTCCATTTCAAGAAGTTGTTTCACCGTAACTGGTCTCATAAACAGAAAACACATTACTCAAATTAACATTAACTAAATTCTGAAGATTAAATTAAGATTTCTTAACTTATTGAATGTTATTAATTCATATTAACATTGACTGAATTCTAAAAAACCTCCTGTTAGTCTCACATTCACTCACCACAAACTAAAGCATTTCTGCTTCATCATTGAACATCAAAATGGTTATATATAATATAAACTTTTTTTATATTAACATTAACTGGATATGAAACATACTACTCTGCAAATATATTTTTCTCTGATATCTATCTACAGTGAGGGGAAAAAAGTATTTGATCCCCTGCTGATTTTGTACGTTTGCCCACTGACAAAGAAACGATCAGTCTATAATTTTAATGGTAGCTTTATTTGAACAGTGAGAGACAGAATAACAACAAGAAAATCCAGAAAAACGCATGTCAAAAATGTTATGAATTGATTTGCATTTTAATGAGGGAAATAAGTATTTGACCCCCTCTCAATCAGAAAGATTTCTGGCTCCCAGGTGTCTTTTATACAGGTAACGAGCTGAGATTAGGAGCACACTCTTAAAGGGAGTACTCCTAATCTCAGCTTGTTACCTTTATAAAAGACACGTGTCCACAGAAGCAATCAATCAATCAGATTCCAAACTCTCCACCATGGCCAAGACCAAAGAGCTCTCCAAGGATGTCAGGGACAAGATTGTAGACCTACACAAGTCTGGAATGGGCTACAAGACCATTGCCAAGCAGCTTGGTGAGAAGATGACAACAGTTGGTGCGATTATTCGCAAATGGAAGAAACACAAAAGAACTGTCAATCTCCCTCGGCCTGGGGCTCGATGCAGGATCTCACCTCGTGGAGTTGCAATGATCATGAGAACAGTGAGGAATCAGCCCAGAACTACACGGGAGGATCTTGTCAATGATCTCAAGGCAGCTGGGACCATAGTCACCAAGGAAACAATTGGTAACACACTACGCCGTGAAGGACTGAAATCCTGCAGCGCCCGCAAGGTCCCCCTGCTCAAGAAAGCACATATACATGCCCGTCTGAAGTTTGCCAATGAACATCTGAATGATTCAGAGGACAACTGGGTGAAAGTGTTCTTGTCAGATGAGACCAAAATGGAGCTCTTTGGCATCAACTCAACTCGCCGTGTTTGGAGGAGGAGGAATGCTGCCTATGACCCCAAGAACACCATCCCCACCGTCAAACATGGAGTTGGAAACGTTATGCTTTGGGGGTGTTTTTCTGCTAAGGAGACAGGACAACTTCACCGCATCAAAGGGACGATGGACAGGGCCATGTACCGTCAAATCTTGGGTGAGAACCTCCTTCCCTCAGCCAGGGCATTGAAAATGGGTCGTGGATATGTATTCCAGCATGACAATGACCCAAAACACACGGCCAAGGCAACAAAGGAGTGGCTCAAGAAGAAGCACATTAAGGTCCTGGAGTGGCCTAGCCAGTCTCCAGGCCTTAATACCATAGAAAATCTGTGGAGGGAGCTGAAGGTTCGAGTTGCCAAATGTCAGCCTCGAAACCTTAATGACTTGGAGAAGATCTGCAAAGAGGAGTGGGACAAAATCCCTCCTGAGATGTGTGCAAACCTGGTGGCCAACTACAAGAAACGTCTGTCCTCTGTGATTGCCAACAAGGGTTTTGCCACCAAGTACTAAGTCATGTTTTGCAGAGGGGTCAAATAAATATTTCCCTCATTAAAATGCAAATCAATTTATAACATTTTTGACATGCGTTTTTCTGGATTTTTTTTTTTTGTTGTTGTTGTTGTTATTCTGTCTCTCACTGTTCAAATAAATCTACCATTAAAATTATAGAATGATCATTTCTTTGTCAGTGGGCAAGCGTACAAAATCAGCAGGGGATCAAATACTTTTTTCCCCCTCACTGTGTCTATCTATCTATCTATCTGTGTGTGTGTGTGTGTGTATGTATGTGTGTATGTATGTATGTGTGTATGTGTGTATGTGTGTATGTATGTGTGTGTGTGTGTGTGTGTGTGTGTATATATTTTTTTTTTGGTCAACTCCTCTTCATTTAAATCTTTGAACTGTGTACTGCTGCTTTAATTCAGCGTGAGCAGTGCGGCAAAAAAAAAAAATAGAGACTATGTCGAAATTGCTGCAGTGTCCGGTGTAAAAGCACTCATTCGTTAACATGCAGTGCAGAGCTTACAAACTGCAGTTTTGTCGTCATTGTCACCCAATTCAGAGTAATTCAACACAAGAGACATCTTTACACACAGCAGGAATTTGTTGTGTTTTAACTTGGAAACATTGCCTTTATTGGCCGATACATCTGTGCATCTCTAGTGTGTGTGTGTGTGTGTGTATGTTGTCTATAATACAGGTGAATCTAAAAAAATAATAATAATTTTATATCGTGGAAAAGTTAATTTTTTCCCCCCCGTAATTTAATTAAAAATATGGAATTTTCATATATTCTAGATTCATTACACATAAAGTGAAATATTTCAAGCCTTTTGTTTTTAAATCTTGATTATGACTTACAGCTCATTGAAATAAATTCCAGTATCTCAAAATATTAGAATAAAGAATTTATAATGCAGAAATGTCGACCTGAGAAGAGCTCTAATTAGCTAATTAATTCAAAACGCCTGCAAAAGTTTCCTGAGCCTCTTATTATTACATTTGTATACAAAATTTTTTGCTGGGCATAGTGCCAACTCAAGCAGAAACATTAATGTGGTGTGTGATGTGACTCTACCGCAGGTCACCGTGGTGACATACTGGTGCGGTTGTCATGGCCACCATCACAGCCCTACTGATCAGGAGGGTGGGGTTCAAGCTTCAGCACCGGCAAGCTGCCATTGCTGGGCACTTGAGCAAGGTCCTTAACGCTATATGCTCCAGGGGCACCATATCATGGCTGAGCCTGCACTCTGACCCCAACTTCCTGACAAGCTGGGATATGTGAAGAAAAGAATTTCACTGTGCTGTAATGTATTTGTGACAAATGTTTCTGCTTCTAAACTAAGAGTAAGCATTCGGAGCTATTAACTGTTTTAACAATCAATCTAAGAGGGCACACCTGCGCAAAAAGAAACACCTGTTCCCATGTTCCAGTATTTTTGATCACTTGAAAAATGGATGGGTTCAAACAACACATCCATTTAAGTTGCTTAACACCTCTAGATATAAATATCAGGAAATGAAAGCTGAAATTCAGACCTATTGTCTCATATAAATCTTTTGATCTCAAACCTAAATGTCTTACTTGTATAGCAAAAATAATAGAATTGGGCTTGCCGTTTTGTTGAGTGATTTTCATGATTAATTTGGTTAATTAAATTTTTCAAAATGCTCTAATCGAGATTGTACGTGTATGTTTGTATGTACATATGTATGTACAAACGTATATACCATGGTATTTCCAAATACTTGATTATGATTGGGTGGAAGGTTTAAGTGTATACCACAGGTGGTTCCGGTCAGTTTAATCACCGTTCTAAATTAATGCGCTGTCTATAAACAACTGTAACCATAGTAACATACAGTTAAACTTATAGCTTCATTATTAGTAGAGACACTGTAGTTCACACTCGCACACTGTCTCTCTCTTGCGCACATTTATTTACTTGTTTGCTCTCGATTTAGAGCAGGTGGAATTTTACATTTAACGACCCGTATATAAAATAATGAACAAAAATGAACCGTTATTTTTATATTTTCAGTCAGATTTTGCACTGCAATCATCAATGACAGATTTAACTTGTCAATGCTGGCAAGTGAACATGGCATAAGTGGGATAATCCTCATCTAGTTGTGCGTTACACGATTTTAATGGCCTCCAAGTCCTGCATCCCTTACGTGTGTGTGTGTGTGTGTGTGTGTGTGTGTGTATATATATATATATATATATATATATATATATATATATATATATATATATATATATATATATATATATATATATATATAGCTTGTGATGCAAAATCAATGAAACTCTGCAATATTCGGAGGAGCTTGCAATTTTTCAAAATTGCCGCCGCTTTTCCACGTATGTATCTGTGTGTGTGTAAGTATAAAAATTGCTACTTCTGTTTACATTAAATCTTTGTACATTCCCCCCCCCCCCTCCCCTCCCCGATTTCGCATCAGAGAAAGAGTCAGAGTAGTTCAGTTTTGTGGCAAATGCGGAGGCAGCTGCTGTTGGAACTGGTAGCCATCTTGCCTTGCTCACACAGTACACGTGTACTCAATGACACAAGGCTCAGTCCTGAAATGATGGAGGGCAGCTCAGCGTACTCAAGTCTGAGAGAGGATCATGTGGTGAAAGGCAGTTCATTGCTCAGACTTTACTGCGCTCTCATGGGTATCGCTGGCCTCAGGTATTTGCCTCATACAAATTGCATCCAGACAATCTGGCTATTTTGCTTAAATCTCACTTAAATGAATATTTTTTTTTATGTGTACAGTGCAATGAAAAGTATTTGTCCCCTCCTGATTTCATCATACAATGTAATATAAGACAAGGAGAACATAAGGAAACACAAGCAAAATCTTTAAAAGCTCATTTCAGTTTTTGAAGGAAAAAGGTTATTCCCCTCGATTAAAAAAAAAAAAAAAAAAAAAAAATGGAACACACACCACAAAACCTAAATAACTTTTTTATGCTGGCTTTAACAGCAACAACTGCAAACAAACACTTACAGTAATGCTTTTATCAAATGTACAAAAAACTTTGTTCCTTTTGATTGGCAGTGGTTTTTGTTTTCAGTGGTTACCATTTTTGACCTGTCTCTTTTTAATGGTTGAATCATGAAGGTGACTAATAAACCTTGATCTTATCTGAGGCAAGCAAGGTTTTTTGTGACTTATTGGATGAGTCGTTGATGCACTCTTGGAAGTTTGGTATGCTGGCCACTTATCGAAATATTAACCAGAAAATATGATCTCTCTTCTGAAATTTCTTTTGATCGTGGCATAGTGTACTGCCTGTTGAGACCATTTAGCCTACTCCACGTTGCTGGAAAGGTTCTATTTAAGTAATGTTTAGATTCAGAAGAGTTGGCAGTAATCAAGCCTGGGTGTATCTAATCTAATTGAATCCCAGTTATCCATCACATTTGGTTAATTGGTTGAATTGAGTAACTTGGGGAGCAGTTATTTTTTTCCACACAGGACCAGATTGTGTTGTTAACCTTTGTCTGTCAGAAAATTAATGATAAAAACTGTATTTTGCACAAAAACTGTGTTCCAATACTTTTGGAGGGGTCTGTATATTACATTTTCTTTAAAAATCTGAAAAATATTAAGTGAAACATGCAAAAATAGATCAGGAAGGTTGAATACTTTTTTCTAGCACTGTATAAATTGGGTAGTTTGTAGATGCAGAATCTGTATTTTTAGCCTATATCTAGTGTTCTAACATGCAACTGGTTGAAGCTCTGAATACATTCATACCATGAGGCATTTAATCGTTCTGCTTTTAGACCCACAGATGAGGAGGCTGAGCAGCTACTCCAGCTGATGACCAGCCGCCCCCCTGCTACGCCTGCTGGGGTCCGTTTTGTCTCTTTGTCATTTTGCAAATTACTTGCCTTCCCTACACTTGTCAGGTACTCCTCATGTTCTGTCAGTTATTTAAATGAATTTTATTCCTGTCTAGCTTGGCCATGTTGATCTTTTTCTCCTGCTGTTGTTTCCCTACTTTTCTTTGACAAACTCTGTGCTGGTCTAATAGTTTTAGCTGTGATGCAAGCATCCAGACTCATAGTAGTAGTGGTATGATGGTAGAACTGGTGGTGTTATTCTTAAAGATTTTGTTTGGGCCATTCTATTGGCATAGAACATTCTTATGTGAGAAATCACCATATTACCAATAATTCATACAAATTGATGACAGCAAAAGACTAAATGATGCAGAAAAATAGAGACCATGATTTTCTCTGCAGTATTTACACTCACTGCGTGTGACGGTGAACACGCAGCATGAGGTCACTAAGTACATTTGACCCATATACTCTCACCTCCACAGTGCAGTATTTGGTCAGTGAGTAAAGAGATTGATGTAATGAGGTGTTATAGACATAAAAAATTTATTATTATTGGCTTATCGGAAGTATGTTATTCAAGTTCAACACACTCATTCTTATCATCCATGATGGAGCGGGAGATGCTGACTGATTCCAATAATGAGAAAACCAATTACCTGTGGACTTATTTGTCAAAGCTCATGTGCCTTTATATGTAATCTTTGCAAACCAAATATTAAAATGCTTTGTCCAATACGTCAATCATAATACGACGTCCAAGAGTTCAAGCACAAATTTAAGGACTCATATAGAGGTGAATGTGATTTGTCATTTTAAATTGATAAGTAACCTGATGCGCACATTATAAATCCATAATTGTTCTGAATTATTTTTAAATTGAGTTTAATTTCTTTATACAAAATTATACAGTTATTCATAAGATGATTCACAATCATGACATACAGTGCTGTGAAAAAAGAAAGAATTTGCCCTGATTTCTTCTGTTTTTGTGTACATGTCATACTAAATAGTTTCAGAAATTAAAACAAAGGCAACCTGAATAAACACAAAAGAAAGTTTTTAAATGATAGTTATTTATTGAAGCAAAAAAGTTATCCAATACAAACTGTGAATGTATTTGCCCCCGTAGTTACTAATTCCCCAAATCTATGAAACTACATTCAGTATGGGGTTTAGCTGGACTGGATGCAACCAGGCCTGATTACTGCCAACCCTGTTCAATCAAATCAACACTTAAATAGAACTTTTTCAACAGCATGGAGTTGGTTACTCCAAAGGACCACAGTCAGATCCATTATCTCCTAATGGAAAAAACTCAGCACGTTAGTGAACCTTCCCAGAAGTGGCCGACCTTCCAAAATTCCTCCACGAGCACAGCAACAACTCATTCAGGAAGTCACAAAAGAGCCAAGGACAATATAAAAGGAACTACAGGCTTCTCTTGCATCAATAAAGGTTACTGTTCATGATGCAGCTATCAGAAAGACACTGGGCAAAAATGGTATCCATTGAGTGGTGAGGCAAAAACCACTGCTAATCTAGAAGAACATTAAGGCTTGTCTGAATTTTGTCAAAACAAACTGATGATCCTCAAACCTTTTGGGAGAATGTTCTGTGGTGTGATGAGTCGAAAGTGGAACTATTTGGAAGACAGGGGCCTGGCCTAAACCAAACACAGAATTCCACAAAAAGGACATCGAACTTACGGTCAAGCATGGTGGTGGAAGTGTAATGGTGTGGGAATGTTTTGCTGCTTCAGGGCCTGGGCAATTTGCATTAATTGAGGGAAACGTGAATTCTTCTCTCTACCAGAAAATCCTAAAGGAAAATGTCCAGTCTTCAGTCTGTAAGTTGAAACTCAAACACAACTGTATTATGCTACAAGACAACAACCCAAAGCATGGGAGTAAATCCTAGTCCTAGAAGTAAGTGAAAGTCTGATTTCCAGTTATCGGAAGTGTTTGGTTACAGTTACTGCTGATTAAAAATGGTACAAACCGATTTTAAGTTTAAGGGGGCAAATAGTTGATGGACATTAGTGATAGGTGTTGGATAACTTTTTTTGCTTGTCAATAAAAAAACTGCATTGTGTGTTTACCCAGCTTGCCTTTGTTTTATGTTGTATTCGATCTATTTGTATAGTGCTTTTTACAATAGACATTGTCTCAAAGCAGCTTTACAGAAATATCAACACGGTATATAGATATTAAAGGTGTGAATTTATCCCAACTGAGCAAGCCACTGAGTGGCAACGGTGGCAAGGAAAAACTCCCTAAGGTGTTAAGAGGAAGAAACCTTGAGAGGAGCCAGACTCAGAAGGGAACCCATTCTCGTCTGGGTAACAACAGATAGTGTGAAAAAGTTCATTATGGATTTATATGAAGTCTGTTTGGCCTTAGAAGCAGCCGTAGTCCCAGCAATCTGGAATTGGAGTAGATGAGAGCTCCATCCAGAGGTAGGACATCCGAAACGGATCAGGCAGTTCCGGAGAGCAGAGAGGATCAGGATCTCTAGTATCTCCATAAAATCGTGTGTGGCTCGACAGAAGGAGAGAGGGAGAGAAAAGATTATTAGGACTGTGCTTAGCATATCCGAAAGTCTAGTCAGGGTAGGCTTGAGTAAACAAATACGTTTTAAGCCTAGACTTAAACACTGAGACTGTGTCTGAGTCCTGAACACTAATTGGAAGACTGTTCCATAACTGTGGGGCTCTATAAGAGAAAGCTCTTCCCCCTGCTGTAGCCTTCATTATTCGAGGTACCGTCAAATAGCCTGCATCTTTTGATCTAAGTAGGCGTGGCGGATCATAGAAAACCAAAAGGTCGCTTAGATACTGTGGTGCGAGACCATTTAGTGCTTTATAGGTTAATAATAGTATTTTATAATCAATGCGAGATTTCACTGGGAGCCAATACAGTGTGGATAAGATCAAGGTGATATGGTCGTATCTTCTGGTTCTAGTTAGGACTCTAGCAGCTGCATTCTGGACTAACTGGAGTTTGTTTATGTACTTACTGGAACATCCAGACAGTAAGGCATTACAGTAATCTAGTCTAGAGGTGACGAATGCATGAACTAATATTTCTGCATCATGTAGTGATGATATTTTTCTTATATTAGAAATATTTCTGAGATGAAAGAAGTCTGTCCTTGTAATATTATCTACGTGAGCATCAAATGATAGGCTGGAGTCAATAATCACACCAAGGTCTTTTACTGCTGCACATGATGAAACAAAGTCCATCTAGAGTAACTATGTGATCAGAAAGCTTACTTCTAGCGTGGTCCTAATACAAGTACTTCTGTGTTATCAGAATTAAGTAAAAGGAAGTTAGTTAGCATCCAATGTCTAATGTCCTTTACACAATCCTCAACTTTACTAAGCTGCTGTCTGTCCTCTGGCTTCGCTGAAACATACAACTGTGTATCATCAGCATAACAGTGGAAGCTAATTCCATGTTTACGAATAATTTGACCTAGAGGTAGCATATATAAAATAAAAAGCAGTGGGCCTAAAACAGAACCTTGTGGAACACCAAATTTAACCTTGGTATGCGTGGAGAAGTCTCCATTTGTTTTATGTTGTATTTCGTATGAATATCTAAAATTATTTAATGAGAGACACAAAAACAGAAGAAATAAATTTTCACAGGTCTGCACTAAAAATTTTGCCCATTTAAATAGCTTCAATGTTAGCTACTTTTTTAAATTTTTTTAAAGGGTAGCCTGACTGCAGCTTAACTACTTCAGACTATAAGTAGCTTGTAGATATAAAATATGTAGTTTCAAAGCCGTAATGGGTGAAGGGTAACAGCCAAAAAAAAAGTCCCATAAATAGTAAAAGTGTACAGTAGCAGCATCACAAAGTGCATGTGTACATTGATGGCTGTACAATGGTGGGTTCAGGGAAGAATGTTTTATTAGTTCAGGTGAGTGTTGGGAGGCAGCATTGTGTTGAGTATTCTGAATGCCTCAGGGAGTTTGTTGTGGAGTTTTATGTTAGTGGCATGGATGCTCCAGTACCAAGAGTTCAAGAAAGACATAAGAGGGGTCATCCACAATGCTGGTGACATTTAATGGATGCACTGGTTGTTGAAAGAGGTGTTGATGGTGGATAGAGAGGCTTTGATGATCCTTGCAGCTATTTTCACGATTCGCTGTAGGGTCTTGCAGTCTGAAACTATACAGTTCCCATACCAAATGGTAAGAGTTCTGGTCAGGCTGTTCTTTGTCCCCCTTTTGAAGGTGATGAGGATGGGAGGTGGGAGCTTAGCTAACCCACTACTTCGGTACTATGTAGAAAACATCCCTGCACAGACCATCTTGTCCCACATTAATTTAATCTGGAGGCAAGAGGTTTATCACAGAAGAGAGGTGTAATATTGTTATGAAATACGTCATCCAAAGAAACTAATCCTGTACATTTGTTCGCACTCTTAAGGCATTACATCTCAATATGACGTTCACTGCAGTTGAAACAAGTAATGAAAGGAAATAATTTTTTTGGAGTAAATTCATTGTGTATTTGCAATGGCTGTTAATCCTCATAAACGTCACATGGGTCCTAAACTAGTAGAGACTCTATCATGTATGTCTCTCTCTTCTTAACCCACTTTTCCTTTAGTACACCAGAACAAGAGCAGCTGATGGTGATGTGGCTCAGTTGGATGATTAAGGAGGAAGAGTACTTTGAAAGGTACTGTAAATCTGCATGGACCTTTGCAGAAATATGCATTTTTTGTTCTATCCAATTTTATTTTGTGTTACTGCAAGCATTTCTGTGTTTGGCTTAGGGTTATGGTGTCATAGTTTCACGGTTAGCCACGGTGCATGATTGAACAGTTTATTTAAAATGTATTTCCTTCTTTTTGAGCATCATTATCCTGATTGGATTCTCTTTCTACTAACTAGACGTGTCAGTCTTGCCTGTGGGTGGGCTTTACAGTTGACCTCTCTTTCTCTTCAGTTCATCCATTACCCCTGCTTTCCTTAAACCTGAAATGGTGGAAATTCTCCTACTCTAACGGTTCTGTGCAATTGAATGTTTCACAGTATTTTAAAGGGAAAATCGCAGTGGAGGGTGAGTCACAAGTGCAGAATCTGAAGTGTGGCAGGTTCAGGCACTGGTATACACAAGAGCTATAGTATTTAACAAAATGCCTGACCAAACACATAGTTTGAGACAGTGTCTAAAATAGTAATTGGAAAGCTATTCCATAGCTTGAGTTTTATTTTGGAAAAAGCTTCTCCCCTGCTGTCTTTTTATTCTAGGTAAAGAACCAGCACAAATTGGTTAAAGCAGATGTGTTGGATAATAGCAAAAAAATTCGCTCAGCTACTGTGGGATGAGACCATGTGTGCTGCTGTAGGTCATTGATAGTATTTTATAATCAATGTGAAGTTTTACTTGTTCTAAATTTTATTGTAATGAAGATAATGTGTAGTTTTTTCCTCCTTAACTCCTTAAATCTAGGCATGCAAGGTACTCTGCCATAGACATAGAACATCAAAACTGTTGTAGCAATGGTTTACTGGCAGAAAATGCATCTGCATATGCTTATTTAGCACCACTGGAGGTATTGCGTGCTTACGTGTTTATGAATGCGGAAATATATAGTAGTACTTGAGCTTTCACTTAGCGCCCACCAATGTGCTTGTGAGAAACAAATGGCCTAATTGTTCCCAGCGCAAGCTAGCTAGTTTATTGGTGCTGTGTTCATTAGCAGTTACAAATTAAACAAACTAGCTAGTTAGCCAAATGTAAAAAAATAAATTTAAAAAAAAAATGTAGCTTGCTATTTACTGTTTATCTTAATCCACCATGTACTGTTATTAGACTGTTCAGATTCGCAACCCTGGTTGTCAACGTGATGGATAATGCTTAACCTCTGCATACAGTGCTGTTTTGTTTTGCTTTGTGCATGTAACAGTATGTTAAAAAAATAGATTGTTCATATTTACACTCACTAACCACTTTATTGGGAACACACTAACACTGGGCTGGACACCCCTTTGTTCTCAGAGCATGCTGGAAGTAGCTATTATCAGATGTGTGAATGGTGGCCATAAAGGGCTGCACATGGTCTGCAACAATACTCAGATATGCTGTGGGATTTAAACTATGATCGTTTAAGGGGTCCAAGAAAACATTCCCTTCACCATTACACCAGTACCCTAGTCTGAACTGTTGACACATAGCAGTTTAGGGCCATGGATTTATGCTGGTGATGACATTCTAATCTTACCATCTGAATGTTGTAGCAGAAATTGAGATACATCAGACATTTTTCCAAATCTCCAGTTATCCAGTTTCGGTGAGCCTTTGCCCTTGGTAGTGTCAGATTCCTGTTCTTGGCTGACATCAGTAGAACCCAGTATGGTATTCTGCTGTTGTAGCCAATCTGTCTCTAAGTTCTACATTCTGTGCTTTCTGAGATGCTTTTCTGTTCACCGCCGTTGTAAAGATTGGCGTTACAGTAGCCTTCTTTTTAGCTCAAACCAGTCAAGACATTCTCCTCTGAGCTCTCTCAACAAGGCATTTCTGCTCATAGACCTGATGTTTAATAGATGTTTTTTTGTTTATTGCACCATTCTGTGTAAACTCTCAAGACTGCTGTGTGTGTAAATCCCAGGGGGTCAGCAGTATCTGAAATAAACAAACCTGCCAATTTGGCACCAACCAGTGTCACAATCAAAGGCTCTGAGATCATGGAATCAATTAATGCAAGCTATCCAGTCCCTGAGACCATGAAGCAACCCCAAACCATAAAACCACCACTGTGCTTCACAGTTGGTATGACGTGCTTCTCCTGAAATGCTGTCTTTGGTCTGCACCAAACATGTCTGCTGTTACTATGGCCAAAAAGCTCTATCTTTGATTCGTCTGTCCAGAGCACATTATTCCAAAAGGCCTGGTCTTTGCCTATATATTCATTGGCAAACTGTAGCCTTGCAAAAGGTTTTTTCCTGGCATGCCTCACATGCAGGTCAAATTTGTGCAACCTCTTTCTGATTGTAGAAGCATGCCCTTTGACACCAGCAGTTGCAAGACTTACTAGCAGATACTGTAATAAAATTTTGGGGTTCTTGAGACTTTTTGCATCAGATAGTCTGCTCTTGGGGTGAATTTGCTGGGATGGCCAGTCCTGGACAAATTGGCAGTCGATTGAAATCTGTGCCATTTATAATAATTTGGAGATCTTTTTAAGTCCCTTGCCAGATTCATAGACATCCACAACCTTTTTACTGAAGGCCTTATAGAACTCTTTATATCTTGGCATGATGATACCACACACATCAATAGCAAAGGAAACACCAGACACTAGATATGAGAGGGGTATAAATAAGAACGGTTCCACCTACAAAATTACTACAGAATGTCAATTTATGTGTCATTTGATAGTGTATCACCTTTATTAATTAGCACTGTTTCAAAGAGGATCAAATGCTTGCTTGTCCAAAAACGTCAAAAAGGCCAACGATTTCCATCCAGTGTACTCATTTTCACATGACTATGTAAGTTTGATTTATGAAATATGCTAATATAATTTAAACTAAACTTTAATTAGTTTTCTATCAGTTTGGCTTCTCTTATGGCCGTTTTGCACCAGATCACATTTAGAATTGCAAGCACGATTGTGAAACACCCTGGAAATCTATGACTCAGACTGTTGGTAACATTAACATTTCAACTTGGTAAGCTTAAGGCATTGTTTACCTTTCTTTTGCTTACTTCTAAACATAGAAGTGTGAAAAGGCTCCACTAGCTTAGCAATGCTAGCTCTGTTAACTAATATTAACACTCATAGGAAGTTTAATTCTTTGCCCAGCAATAATAAACTGCCTGCAGAATCACTGTCAGCAGTTTAATTGTAATTTTTTTAACTGCATGTACGTTTTGGTACAGTTCTACTAATTATTAAACTGTTGAAGTTCATTTTTATCTCATGCTGGGGCTGTTTCTGATGCACCATTACCATACCTATATCCACGGTATGGTAAAATCCATATTGTGGCACTGTGGCACACCAGCATTCTGCATCATGTAATGCCTTGGAAATATTATCTATCTATTATATTTAAATTAGTCAATAATCAAAATCACCAAGAACTACCACTTGTTGCACAGGTTGTAACTGAGGCCATCCAGTAACTGCATACTTGGAAAGCTTATGTCTAGCAGCCTTATGTCTAAACAGTCCTTAACTTTATTAAGCCTAGTATGCTGAGTTATCAAAATAGCAGTGGAAGCTCATACCACGTTTAGGTAATATTGTACTCGGAGGTACATACAGCATTTGTAACAGGAAAATGGAAGCGGACCGAAAAATGTTGTAATTTTCCCACAAAAAGTAAACCAACATTGCGAAAACAAGTGGGACAAAATGAGAACACGTTTCCCACCTCCATCATTAAGAGAGAAATTAGCAGCCAGGTGTTACAAATGAAGTGCACAAGATCATCAAGAAGTGAAACTACCTCATATAAAAGCAGAACTTTTGGCAGTTGATGTTCTCTAACACTCGGGTGTGTGTCTACATCATGTCAATAAGAACGAACATCAGCCATGGCTTCAGAGAAGCATTTGAAGCAGAGAAGCAGGAAAGGTCTTTCCTGCTGGTCCCCCCCCCCCCCCCCCCCCCCCGAGTGCTTCAGGTATGTCTTCACACTACTTTGTGAAACATGGCTAAGAAGACTTCGTTTTATTTGCTGCCAAGGGTGCTTCAAAAAGTGCTGAATAAAGGGACTTAATACTTGTAATGAAGTGGGATTTCAATGCGTGTGTGCGTGGTTTTTAAATTTTTTTATCCATTTATTTATTTATTTATTTATTTATTTATTTACACATCTTTAATATATATTTAATTACAAAGCTTTGTCAAATAAGGTTACTTTTTTATTTATTTATTTATTTAATAAAAGTTATGTGATCTTGTTTTCCTGGATATACAATTTGCAAGGAATATACAAAGCCTAACTTCCTTAAACCCCTGTCCCTCTTCTCATACAGTGCTGCTGGTGTTTCTGCTTCTTTTGGAGAGATGCTATTGCTTGTTGCTATGTATTTCCATACCAACCAGCTCAGTGCCATCATTGAGCTAGTCTGTTCCACACTAGGAATGAAGGTGAGCCTTTAGAATCAGCATCATTGTGATTAGGCTAGCTGTAATCTCTACTAACACATCTTAACAGTAGGATCTCCACATGTATTTCACTGGAAATGCAAGAATTAGGCCCTGTCCCAAATGGCACATTTGCAGCCTTGTTTGTTTCCTCTTGTCCACTACGTCTAGGTGAGGATGTATGTTGCATCCACTAGGTGAGGCCTTAGGGTGTCCCATTTCTCATTTTATGCCTCAGAAGGGTGTTTTCATGAGCATCCTCTATGAACTCTTATGGCACTCTTTGACATCAAAGTGAACTTAGCAGTGGGCTTATTGTGATTATTTGTAAAGACCAATTACAGTGTATGGACTTGTTGAGCATCAGGGACACATACTGATATAAAATGATTCCCTAAATTACCTTTCATTATTGATTTATCATTTTTATTAAGCAGCGTTAGAGTAGCAGCTTATATGAAACCTGAGTGTAGTTAAGGCCCCAAGGTTTCCAGATTGTTCTCAAGTTGCATTGTCTGACATTGTTTTTTGTTAAATAAGTTTATGGTCAGAATTGTGTCACTGAGATTCACCTCTGTTTTAGGCAGTCTCTGCTCCACCTGTGTAACTGTTACTTAACTTCTGAGTAGTGCTCAAGTCCATTGTCAGGTTTGACATCTCAGTACCAGTGTCTGCAATATTGGTCTTAAATCCTCATTAAGTAAATGTAACTTGAATTAGAATGTGGCCTATAGCTTGCATGTGATGCATAATTTTTAATTTGTCAATGATTTTGGTGGGATTGGAAATTATGAATGTGAGAAATCATCGAAACACATCCATTATATAGATTTCTTGTATCATCAGTGAGTGACTGCAATTTCATGACTTTCTGCTGGTATTTCTGAATGGCATGCAATTATTAAAGCACCTCATTGAACAAAACTAGAATCCAAAGAACTTTTTAGGACTGTCCAAAGGGTTGACTTTTGCACCATGCATCTCTGATGCACCATAGATTTTCACCTTGATGACGTCATCAATGCGCCATTTGGAACAAGGCCTTAGAACCTAACAAAAGACGTTCTGAAAGATTGCTTTTTTCATCAAAATTGTTTACTCTGTCCTTTGTGAAGTTTATGTATAACTAATAGTGAACTGATTTTAATTTTAATATGTTGCTCTAAATTGTACGTAAAGGGACCATCCAGGACTTGGGAGAATCTCTTATTGACTTATTCAAAGTAAAACAGTGACTGTACATGTATTATAATTTTTCCTGAGGCTGTTTGTAAATGTATTTAATTTGCTATTTACACTCAATTAATCCTAATTCACAGGCGTACTATTCTAAACCATGACCTGCTTAGTTGGAGTTTTAGAATTTGTCTTTTGAAATGTGACTTCTATATTTGCTTTAGCCTAAGTTGAAAGATTTATTCCCTGATTATGTACTTGCACAGATTGCCATTAAGCCCAGCTCTCTGAACAAAATGAAGACTATATTTACCCATGAGATCTTCACTGAGCAGGTACAGTACAAAATAGGAAATTCTCAAATAGCGGGTCTTAATTTTGCAGCAGCAGGTATGTTCTGCATCGTGAGTACGATTATGATTTACTGTCAGCTCATCATGACTCATGACTGTTACCTTTATCACATTTGATTTAATATGAATCAGTAACAATTTTAGGGATTAATAAATGACAAGCCATCATGGAAAAGAGTGGATCATCCTTGCGTTTCATAATTTGTGAACTCTGTAAAAGTACTTGGCTTATGTTGTAGGTGGTTACTGCCCATGCGGTGAGGGTGGCTGTCACCAGTAACCTGAGTGCCAATATTACTGGCTTCTTACCTATCCACTGTATTCACCAGCTCCTCAAAAGCAGGGCTTTCACCAAGCACAAAGTCTCCATCAAGGTATAGAGGAGTTTTTTTGTTTGTTTGTTTGTTTGTTTGTTTGTTTTTAACTACACAACATATTTAATTCTGTTTCACATGGTTCCATTATCAGTTCTATTATCTCTTCACATACAGTAGATGTGTAAAAAAAAAAAAAAAAAAAAAAAATCTACACAGCCTAATTAAAATGGCAGGTTTTTGTGATCTAAAAAATGTAATATTGCCAAGTCAAGATGTCCCATCAAGAGTCCCATAGACTCTTATCCAAAGAGTGGTGTAATAAAATGAAGAGGTGTGTCAACAAAGTATTAATTTAGGAGTGTGCACACTTATGCAACTAGGTTATTATACGTTTTTTTTTTTCTTTTTCCATTTTTCCCTAAATTTTTTGTGTGTATGACACAGTAAAGGTGGGAAAAGATTCACAGAAATACATTTAATTAATCTATTTGATGGAGTAATTATATAGAGATGTGTATTTTGGTAATTAATAATAAAATACTTAACAGACAATATGAGTCCCTTAATTCCCAAGACCTGATCATGACTTTGTAAAGACCATTGGGCTTGTACCCTTGACAAACTGAAAGAGTGTCTTGCTGTTCTGTGGCACAGGCTGTGTTGTACAGGTGCATCTCAGAAAAATAGAATATCCTGGAAAAGTTCATTTTTCCCCCATAATTTAATTCAAAAAGTTGAACTTTCATATATTCTAGATTCATTACACATAAAGTGAAATATTTCATGCCTTTGTGTTTTAATCTTGATTACGGCTTATAGCTCATGGAAATCAAAGTTCTAGTATCTCAGAATATTAGAATAAACAATTTATAATACAGAAATGTCGACCTGAGAAGAGCTCTAATCGGCTAACTCAAAACACCTGCAAAGGTTTCATGAGCCTTTTAATCTCTCTCTCTCTGTTTCAGTACACACAACCACAATCATCGGGAGGATAAAAGTAAATTTTGTATTTCATTTGTAAATCAAGGTCCCAGAGTTTGGAGGAAGAGTGGAGAGGCACAGAATCCAAGTTGTTTGAAGTCCAGTGTGAAGTTTCCACAGTCAGTGATGATTTGGGGAGCCATGTCATCTGCTGGTATTGGTCCATTGTGTTTTCTCAAGTCGAGAGTCAATGCAGCCATATACCTGATCAGCCTACTCGCCTGACCTGAACCCCATAGCTTAGGGGTGTCCAATCGTAATCATCAAGAGTAAAACAAAAAAGGCTTGAAATATTTCACTTTTATGTGTAATGAATCTAGGATATATGAAAGATCCACTATTTTAATTAAATTACCGGGGGGGTTGGGGGGGATTTACTTTTCCACATTATTCAAATTTTTTGAGATGCACCTGTATATCTCACGTCCTTGTTTAAATACAAGGTTATGGAGAGCTATAAAGAAGTTTCTCATTGACAGGTTATACCTGGTACCTCCCATTGAGGCAAGTGGTGGTTTAATGGTTAAGCCTTTGAGCTACCGATCAGAAGGTCATGAGTCCAAATACCAGCACTGCCATGCAAGCCCTAGGTGGGTCTTTGAGCAAGACCCTTAACCCTCGATTTGCTTAGTTGTACCCTTTCTCAGTTGTAAGTTGCTTTGGATAAAAGTATCAGTTGTATGAGCAAATACAAAGATCACTTTAATAAATGCTTCTTCCATTAAACAGACTAAGCTGATTTGGCCATACTAATAAGCTTTATTTGATAATATAGGGTGGTAGTGCAGTGGTTGTAATGATAGTACAATACAGATCATTTTCATTATATATTTACTTACTCGTTGTGAGACTGCATCTAGATCGAGGCTCTAGTGATGTTCCAACTAATTGAATTAAATGATTGAGTGAACAGTCACTTGCAGTCTGAATTGAACAGCTTAACCTGCACAATATTTACAGAGTTTTTCAGTACCCGTAGTAATGCCAAAAATTCCCCTCCCACTGTTTCTCTAGTTGCTCATTTATAGCCAACCAATAATCCACTCACCACTGACTAGCCTCTCTCATTAGTGTCTGGTAGATGAACATGTTCCTCTCATAGGCAGTCACAAAGGTTCTGTCCGCACGGGAATGAATATGTAACAGAACTTTAGTAATATAGTGGGGGTGGGGGGTGGGGGTAATTCTGATCAAACCTTAAGTTGGAGTGGTGTATGCTGGAAGGTTTTGTCCCCCTTTTTATGTGGACCATTTTGCATTGCCTCTGGAAAAAAAGAACACTGATATGAGCTGGACTGCTGTAAAAATGTCATTTTTCATTCAAAAATTATAATCGTGAATTTGTTTAATATAACTTTTAAGTCCTGAACCAGATGTGCTGTGGAACTTTCTGAACCCATCTTCTATTTAATGTGACTGAATAATCAGCCTAACTGTGTTTCAAAACAACAGTGTCATTTCCATATCAGGGAAGTGTTGTTTGTAGTTGACAACAATAACAATATTTTATATATTTACTTTAGTTTTTGGGTTTGCTACATAAAGATTAGAAAAGTTAACTGTATCTTCTGTCAAAATCTACTACGAAGCTGGGATGCAGTTCTGTTGCTAGTCAAAATGGGGTGCTTGGATGTGCATTTTGTTATACTGTCTGTATGATATTCCTGAAAGATTTTCCATTCGATGATGAAAAATATGCTCAATGAACAGAGAAGTTTTTATTTATTTATTTTATTAATTCAAATGACTTCTTGTAATCCCCAGCAGAGATATTTTGCCATAGTGGCAGCTATTAATAAGTCAGAAATCTGTTTACATCATAAAAAAAGAATTCTTCCTTGACCAATTCCTGAAAGTTTTATGCTTTTTATTTATTTATTTTTAATTTGATATAAACTGGCAACCCTGCCTTTGAGCTTCATACTTGTGTTTTTCAAGCTCCACAAGAAGGTAAAAACCTTGCACATGACTTTTTGTTTCATATACATAGTTGTGTTTGTTTCGAACACATTATCTGTTCTGTTTGAACAATGTATGTGTTCAGTTACATTTCCATAACATAGCATTACATTTATTAGAAGAAAGAAATAATCAAAATAAGAGATTAATATGGCTTAAATTGTTCATTACACTTTCCATGAGAGTCACTAAAGTTGCTCTCTTAAAGGCATTGACTTCTGATAATGGAGCATCTCTGTTTCTTTGTTTGTGTGTTTTTTTGTTTTTCCCTTCTCTTTCCAGGATTGGATCTTTAGGCAGCTGTGTGAGACCACCACACCTCTTCACACTCAACTGCTTCCTCTCATTGATGTTTACATTACTTCCATTCTTACGCCTGCCTCTAAGGCCCACCCAGAGGCTACCAACCAACCAATCACAGAACAGGAGATTCTTAATGTTTTTGAGGGCCGGAAATGGGTGGGTGAGGCATATTTTGTCTTAACAATGTATAATGTGTGTAACTTGTGTATGGATAACGGCTGAGTTTTTTTTAAGGTTACAGTGCTTTTTCGCTGTTGGTATAGTGTACTATAATGTATAAAAACATTTCTACTGATAAATTTTAAATTCAAGTCCAAAAAGTAAACATACATTTAATAATTTAATAATACTGGATTAATGTCCTGAATATCATGATGGTACTCAAAAAGATTAGCCTCTAATAAAAGGTTTTGGTCCATGGTTCTGACCACAGCAACCTTTATGTGCCGTTATACCAGTGTTGCTGCTGTATCATGCTCATCACGAGTGTTGGGGTAGCTAGCAGATCAGCTCAGAGGGGGACATTTGCAGACTTAATATTTCAACATAATAAGTTGAACTGAATGCATCTTAAGTATGACCTGTTAATAATATTCTGATGTCGTTAAACAAATGGTGTGCCCAGTAACAAGGTCCGGGTGTTTAAGGCAGTAAACTGTGAGGACAGACACACAAGACACTTGTTTTAAAAAACAAAAAAACCAACACTTTATTCTAATACACAAATCTAACCTAACACATAAACACACATGTATGCGCACACGCATTAGTGAAAATGGTTTTGACACAGAATGAATGGCGCCATAGTTTCAGCACCGTATGCAGTTCTTAGACAGTGTGCTGAACAAACCATCAACAACTAATTTAACCTTCATTTCGTGTAGAACGGCTTTATTAAAATGCACCAGCTTTGACTAGAATCTGTAGGTACTGTACTTGCGTTTGTCGGCAGTCCGATTGTCTTTTGAGTGGCATCTCAGGAGACCAATGAGGATGGCGAATGAAGTGAAGAGCGTACTGGTGGATTCACATAGTTGAATTGCAGGGAAGTGTTTGATCAGCGTGGAGGCAGTTCTTTGGCATGGTCACGACTGGTGTTGTTACAGACTTGAATGAGGCTCAGAGCGAAAGAGAGAGAGAAAACACACTTTTTGGTCTTGAAGGCTGAGATCCCTCTTGATTGTCAATGGATGACCAGCTCTTCCGAAGCTGTGTGATTTGAAGAGAACTCTCTGAAGCTGTTGATTAACGAAAACTCCCAAGTTTTCTTGGTGTCAGGGGGATTTAACCCTTTCTACCTGGGCTGACCCCAAAGTGTTTGTTCAAATCAACATTGTTTTAGGGCAGGGTGTAAGCCATATTTTCCACCTTTCCATATTAATAAAATAAATCAGTCCATTGTCTCTACGGTCATGTGATTTCGCATCTTTTCATGGAGTGTGGATCAAACTTTTTAGTCCCAGATGTTAACACATGCATGCAATTGCATGTAAATGCAATTGCTCTCATCTTTTAGAAAATCATTACTCAAACATACCAAACAAGACATATATTGGCTGTTGTTAATACACTGCTAATCATTAACCACTGTAATAATACTAATAATCAACCATAATAATGCCCTAACACTTGCCCTATTGTTCATAGGACAGCTGAAATTAAACAGGAGCAAACGGGTAGTAATTAACTGTTGAGTGTGGTCCATGGTTATATGGTTCCTGTGATCTTAGATTCACTAAGACAAAAATCTAAGCTGTGAACATGTTCAGTACTGATGCCCCATTTTCTCTCTCTCTCTTTCTCTCTCTCTCTCTCTCTCTCTCTCTCTCTCTCTCAGGGAGCTGCAGGAAAAGGACATGTTCAATATAGCATTACCACTCAGCTTCTGATTCTCTATTATATTCTGTCTTATGAAGAGGCTCTACTGGCCAACAGCAAAGCACTTGGTCTGTACATAGCAAAAATTTTTGCTCATTCTTTAAAAAAAAAAAATCTTTTACTGTTCTTTTGTGGCTTTGTGTGTCAGGGCTCCAGACTAACTTTTTTAAGAACTGCCCCAAAACTTGATGTCAGCCATCCCAAACTGAACATTGACCGTCCTAAGTATTACATTTCTTTTGTTCACAATACTGTTAGATATATTTCTCCGTTTAATTTTTTTGTCCTGCTAGAAATCAGCAATCAGCTGCTTTGCAGATCCATCAACCACCACTTAGTAGTCACATTTTTGTGGCAAGCTAAAAAAAAAAACATGCCCAACCTTCCTTTATATAACATTCATTCACTTTTTAATTTATATATTTTACTGTCATTGTGTAAATTTATACATTATCAACCCAAAAGTGTCCCAAAACAGATTTTACATTGTACATCCTGTACCCTATTTCAGTTGTTTTTTTTGATGAATGGATGGCGTTAGTCTGGAGCCTTGGTGTGAGTATTATCAAAGAAGGAATGATTTCTTAGCAGCATGGACTGAGGCTTGTCAGGTTTTGAGGGTCATATGAAAGGATCAAACTACAAAGACATGTTTGACCAAATCAAGAGAGCTCAGGACCTCAGACATAGGCTCTCTTTCCAACATAGCAATGACCCAAAACACAACCATAACAAAACATTGCTTTCAACAGCAGTTAGTTTAACTTCACATGTTCAGATAGGTGCAGATTTGATGTGTGTAATAACAGACAACAAGGGCACTGTGGTCTCTGCTTTCTGTTAAAATCTACAATGAATCAACTGCTAGTAAATAAGCAGCAGCATTTGTTTAAAATTTATAGGCAATATATTTCAGTCATATCTTTTTTTTTAAATAAATATAAATTTTCTTATTGGCTTTTCATGACTAACAAGGTTAAAACTGATATAAGCTGAGTGAGAATGACGGTCAGTTGGGAGCTTCTGCAGACTGTAGCCATGAATTGGTTTAGTTTGAACAAAATAGTTTGTTCACTATATCTAGCTAACTATAAAGGCTCAAATGTTCATACAGTGTGTGTTTAGGATTTGAAGGCTGTATGTACATATAGGGCTGCACAATTAATTGAATATCGATCGCGATTACGATTTTGACTGCCAACGATTAAATGAACATGATCGACTGCGATATTAACGTTTAAAGTTCGTCCTCTGCTAATAGAAAACTCTGATGCAGATCAAATCAAGCGCTTCCTACACTTACAGCCAATCACCATAGAGCGGCGCAGGGATGACGTCATTTTGTAGTGCCAAAACCCCGAAACAGAGTTAGCATTTTAGCCCTCGAGCTGCCAGCTTCACTTCGAGCTCCAGTGCTTTGCACAAGGAGAAATCATGACATTAACATGATGCTAAATGGCACTACAGAGGTTCTCAGGGACATTAAATGTCATCACGCTGAACGGGAAAAAACTTTGCAGATAAACTCAGGGCTCTACAGTGCGACCATTTCACTCGCATTTGTAACACCTGTACGAGTGACCTGTTCGGAGTTGTATAATACAATCAGGATTAAAAACTCCAAAATGCATCTACACCAAGCAACAGTTACTTTCACACTGCTTTTCATCACCTCAGTCAACCGAACAAGTGTGGAAATACTGCAAAGGAGCCATTATGATGACAAGTAACTGTGTACATCATCTGCTTCAACTTCCCGATCTTTTATTGATCCCGCAAAATGACCTGAACTTGCACCTGCTCGTGTAGAGACAGTGGCGTCGCGTGGAGTAAATTAATAATAATGCTAATGCTGCAAGGTGGGTTTAATTCAAACTTCTTTATTAAAAAAATTCCTCACCAATCATAATCAAGAGTAGATACTGTTTAGTCTGTAAATATAAAGTACGCTGCTGCTCTCCTTCAATAACTCTAATTCACTTAATTTAAACTCACGGTTGCCAGATATGACTAGAAGAGTCAACTCCAGTTTCCATGTTTTGATTTGATCCCCCCCCAAAACACAATATTATCAGCAGACATGGACACTATACTGGGGGAACCAATCTAAAACTGATAAACAAACAAAAATAAATCTACTAAAATGTAAAGACAGAATATGTGCTTAGTTATAAATAAATCATTTAATATAAAATAGATATTATAATAACTTCATTAAATATAAATAAAATGAGAAATAATGTTTAATTACTATGGGTTGCATTTAATATTAATTTGACATTAAGCTTAGTAAGCTATTTCCTTAGAAAGCTATTAGCCTTTTTCCTGATATGGATCATTTTTGTGTTAGTCTACTTTTAATTAGGACTCTCTATTTTTACGATATTTAAAAATAAATATTTTATGCTTGTTTATTTATCAATTAACCAACAGTATCTCATTGCTATTATTTTAACTCAATTAACAGTGACCATGAGCAGAGAGATTACATTAAACTGTTTATGACAGACCTCCTGATTAAAGTTTAAACAAAACAAGATTGGCATCTGGATCGATATCGGCTGTAAAAATCCTGATCGGAGCATTGGTAATGAACAGCATTAAACTAAAGTGCTTTGCATCTGACAGGTAAAATGAACTCACCAGTCACATCCTATGAGAGATTATCCAGATATATACACAATATACACAGAGTGGTTCGAGAACTGACTCCAGCCCAGAACCATGACCATGAATGGAAAATGTCTAATAGTGTAGCTTTAAATATGTTTAAGAGGTGCAGACTTCAAACACTGAACATTTATGTTTATTGTATTTGTATACAAGGTGGAACAGGTTAACGGTGGTTGTTTTTTGTACACAGTCTGTATAATTAACTGAAATTATTAAATTTTATTTATCAGAAGGTAAATTAATGTCATGGCTCACACTATGTTCCTAAATTCTGTCATAACTGACCAGCTCACAAGCCTACTTGTGTGTTATATTGTGGCATGAGAGAACTTAATAAATATGAAAGTGCAATAAAAATATGTTGTCACTAAAATCAATTAATAATCGTGATAAATAATCGAGCTCTCAATATTGATCAAAATAATCGGGAATATCATTTTGGCCATAATTGTGCAGCCCTATGTCCATACCCCTGTTAAAAATGAAACCAAGATAAATTATTGGGGGTGGGGTCACTATTAAAAGTAACAGTCGGTATCTGGTGTGCGCACCAGCAATGTACTAGATGCGTATAAAAGAATTTCCAAAACATGAGATATACCATCGAACACCGTGAAGGCCATCAACAAGTGAAGAAAATGCTGCACCACAGTGACATGACCAAGAACAGTCTCCAAAATTTACAAAAGGACAAAACAGAAAATTACCAGGGAGGCTACCAAGACACCTACATTGATGCTTGAAAATTTGTGAACCCTTCAGAACTTTCTATATATCTGCATAAATAAGACCTAAAACATCATCAGATTTTCACACAAGTCCTAAAAGTAGCCAAGGAGAACCCAATTAAACAAATGAGACAAAAATAGTTGGTCATTTACTTGAGGAATTATTGAGGGATATGTTCCAACATTACATATCTGTTAATGGCAAAAGTATGTGAAACTTTGTTTTCGATATGTGTAACCTTTGCTTTGCTTTCGGTATTTCGGTATATTCCCTTGTGCAGCAATAACTGCAGATAAACATTTCCGGTAAGTGTTACCGGACACACCGGGTTTTTAACTGATTTTAGCCCATTCCTCAGTACAGAACATCTTCAACTCTGGGATGTTGGTGGGTTTCCTCACATGAACTGATTGCTTTAGTTCCTTCCACAACATTTCTGTTGGATTACGGTCAGGACTGTGACTTGGCCATTCCAAAACATTTGTTCTTCTTTTAACCATTTTTTGGTAGAACAACTTGTGTGCTTAGGGTCGTTGTTTTGCTGAATGACAATTTCTCTTGAGATTCACACCACAATCAGGTGTCCTGACCTTTTCCTTTAGAATTGTTATAATTCAGAATTCATTGTTCCATCAATGATGGCAAGCCATCCTGGCCCAGATGCAGCCACCACCATATTTTACAGATAGGATAAGATTATTGTGCTAGAATGCAGTATATTCCTTTATATATTAGTGGAGGGCACTGTAAGTAAGCTAATATACAGGATGGGCACATGTCAAAAGCTCTACAAAATTCAAGTGGCACACAGCTTTCTATGGTTATCAAAATCTTAGGACCTTCAATGGTTGAGGTCAATCAGTACCAGCAATCAGCAAAAAGATACTAATTACTGTACCACAGAGCAAGTGAAAAATTTTCTGCATAGGTTGCTGTTATGGATAATTAACCAACCATGCTTTTCTTCTTCAGTCTTGATGCAGAAGAAGCCAAAGTCCTACTCTGCTACCCTGATGGACCAGATCCCTATCAAATACCTCATCTGTCAGGCCCAGGGCTTGCATCAAGAATTGGGGGGTAACATGAGCATTTACAGTTTCTACTTTTAAATAACTCACTCTTATTTAATTTAAAACAGATAGGGGATGATTATCATTGTTACCTTTACTTAACCATTTTCTTTCTCTCTTTATACCGTTCCTTCCTCAGGACTGCATTCTGCTCTGCTCCGTCTCCTAGCCACCAACTACCCTCATCTGTGCATGGTGGAAGACTGGATCTGTGAGGAGGAGGTGACTGGCACTGTTCCCCTCATGCGCAAGATGTTGCTCACCAGCCCATCATGCAAGTACTCACATGATCAGTTGCACAAGGGTGAGCCATGCTTTAAGCTTCAACCTGGGAAATTTTCTATAATATGTTTGCAAAGAAAGCAGTCAGACAAATCTGTTGCTTCAGATTTAGCTGATGTGAAGGCCTTTGGTGGTTGTTTTGAAAAGGGAAAATGACCATCTGTGTGGAAGAATAACAGCAAGAGTTGATTTTGTGCTTACCATGAATAACATGCCTCATTTAAGCCTACTTTGAAGGCAAAATAGTACCCAGAGATGTTCATTTCTAGGACTTAATATAATGTGAATAGAGACACTTCTATGTAACTATTGCTGAAGTGAGTAAGTACATATTACAGTGTCTGATGTTAGAGTTACGTGTTGCTGTCAATCTCTGACCTCTGGGTATCTATGAATCTTATTTTCTGAAATTATTATTTTCTGTTCAACCTTTTTGTAAACCACATATCTACATTATATGGTATGTGGACACCAGAACATTACAGCTATTTTGGGCATTCCCCCAAAAACAAATTCTCACAAAGTTGGAAGCACACAATTGTCTAGAATGTCTTTGTATGCTGTAGCATTAAGATTTCCATTTACTGGAACTAAGGGACCAAAACCTGTTCCAGAATGACAATACCCCTGTGCACAAAGTGAGGTCCATAAAGACATGATTTGCCAAATTTAGTGTAGAAGAACTGGAATGACCTGAACAGTACCCTGACCTCAACCCTTTTGAATACCTTTTGGATGAACTTGGATGCCAACTGCGAAACATGTCTTCTCGTCCAACAACATTTGGTGACCTTAATAAAGCTATTATGGCTGAGTGGGCACATATACCCACAGCCACTTTTCACAATCTAAAAGCCTTCCCTGAAGACTTGGGACAAATGGGTGTGATGGTCAGGTGTCGACATACTTTTGGCCATATAATGTATAGTGGACTCACCGTCCACTAGGAACACCTGTACAACTGCACACTCATGCAGTTATCTAATCAGCCAACCATGTGACAGCAGCACAATGGAAAAAATCATGCAGATACCTGTCAAGAGCTTCAGGTAATGTTCACATCAAAGATCAGAATGGTGAAAAAGTATGATCTCAGTGACTTTAACCATGGCATGGTTGTTGGTGCCAGATGGGCTTGTTTGAGTATTTCAGAAATTGCTGATCATTTAGGATTTTCTTACACAACAGTCTCTAGAATTTACAAGTGATGTGAAGTAGGGGGTCAAGTTTGATTATCTCAGCTTGCTGAAACACACACCGTCTATTTCAGCTAAAAGCGCAAATTAACCTATTATTAAGATGGCCCTTATAAATGCCCACAAGATTGCTATCGAACAAATCTTTTATTATGTATGCTTTTTTTATATCACGATCATTGGACTATTTATTCATTACAAAGACCTGTCTGAATCTTGGTGAAACACTTGCCCTGGGGGATTTAATGCTGCCAGGCTGTGACAATGGATATCGGGGCGAGGAGGTGGCGTTGCCACTGTTTTAAGAAACTCTTTTAAATGCAGGATGCTACCCACGGACATGTATTTCTAGTCTTGGGTTCTGTTTTCTGTGCACTCGTGCACAGACCTCCCAGATTTAATTGGGACTCCATCCAACAATTTTCAGACTTTCTATCTAGACTGGTGTCTCGTGGTGATAGACTCTTGATTCTTGGATATTTTAATATTCACGTTTGCCGTCCATCAAAACTGTTAAAATGCTGGTAAATTAACTTCTTTCCCTCACAGAGTCTTTAAATTTTGTGCAAAATGTCACTGGTTCTACTCATAATACGGACCGTACGTTAGATCTAGTACTTTCTTAGGGTATCTCTGTATCTAGTATATAGGTCTTAGATGATGGCATTTCTGACCATTACTCGATATTGTTTGAATCTGTCTATCCTTATCCTCACCCTTCTCGTTCTCAGCCTGTACGTTTCTCCGGGTCTATTCATTCGTCTACTGCTATTCTTTTCTTAGAATTTTGTTTATAACATTTCATAAACTATGTCTTATTGTCTCAGACATTGATTCATTGGTTAAAGCTTTCAATACATCTTGTACTGTCACTTTGATAATGTTGCTCTGCTTAAACCATAGAGAGTTAAGGGTGTCTCACAGCTTTGGTAAAATGACATCACCCATGCTCTCAGACGAGAGAGGAGGAAAGCGGAGCAAAAGTGGAAAAAGACAAGTTTCAGGTCTCTTGACATCTTAAAGGTGTGTTTAACAAACTATCTGAGAGCAGTAAAGGAAGCGAAAGCAAAGTTTTTCTCTAAAGTAATTGCTGATAATGCACATCGACCAAAAGTGTTGTTTAATACAATCACTTCTGTTTTAAACCCTAGGAGAGATGTGTTCTTGGATGCTACCCAAGAGACCTGTGAGGGATTTCTAAACTTTTTTACTCCCAAAATTGTGCAAATTAAAGGTGCTATTGTACCCTCACAATATGACCAACCATACCTTCTCCATTTAGCTCTCTGACTCACTTTGAATCAGTTTCATCAGCACAGTTGGCAGATGTTGTCTCCAAGATGTGTTCCAGTTATAATCTTGATATTCTTTCTACACATCTTTTCAAATACATTTTTATAACTGTTAGCTCGAGTGTGACATCTATAATTAAGACTCTTAGCGAATGGAGTTATGCTCCTTCCCTTTGGAACTCTCTTCCTCTCGAACTTAGGGAAGCTCAGACTTTGGTATTTTTAAACCTTAACTTAATACTTACTTTTTTAAACTTGCATTTGACCGCTGATGTCTACTTTTATTATTGTTATTATTATTATTATTATTATTATTATTATTAACTTTTATAATTAATTTTTTTTGTGAAGCTGCTTTTAAAGGCGCTCTATAAAATAAAGTTGTTATTATTCCAAGCAGTTTTAAACATGCAATTCTACATACCTTGTTTAAAAAAAAAAAAAAAAAAAAAAAACTCTCTTGGATCCGAAAATACACGATAATGAAAGGCCAATCTCTAAATTGCCTTTTATGTCCAAGATTCTGGAGAGAGTTGTCCATTTGCAGCTCTAAATGCACTTAACATTCTAGATACATTTCAGTAAGGCTTTAGACCTTTGCACAGCACCAAATCTGCATTGTTGAAGGTCAGTAATGATTATTTGATCTCCATGGATTCTGGCTCACATTGTTTAGTTTTATTAGGTCTCAGTGCCGCATTCAATACGATTGACCATAACGTTCTTCTCAATCATTTTGAGTGTTTGTTTGGCATCCAGCAAATGGCCCTTCAGTGGTTTGCCTATGTGAAAGACAGGACATTCTCTGTTATCTTAGGGAATTTTTCTTTTATGGCGGCTTAGTTACCATGTGGTGTCCCTCAAGGGTCAATTTTAGTCTCATTTGCAATTGGTACAAAATTTAGGTTGCTGACTGGACCAAAAAACATGAGCACATTACACCTGTGCTCGCTTCCCTTCACTGGTTACCAGTCAAGTTCCGTGTTGATTTTAAAATTTTGCTTTTTGGTTTTTAAAGCTTTGCATGGACTTGCTCCGCAATATATTTGTGATCTTCTCACCTTGTACACTGCTTCAAGACACCTTCGATCATCCAGTCAATTAGTACTCTCAGTTCCTCATTTACGTTTTAAGGCTAAAGGTGACTGGGCTTTCTATGTGGCTGCTCCTAGGCTTTGGAATAGTCTTCCCCTTCCGTTTCTGTGTTTAAATCCTCTTTGAAGACCTATTTGTATACTTTGTTTTAATTGAGGGGTAAATTTTTCATTGGCCCTTTTTGGTTTTTGTTTACTCTTTTAATTTGCCTCAATTCTGTTTTATATTTCTTATACAGCACTTTGGTTTCAACATCTGGACATTTGAATATTATTCTTAAAAAAAAAATCACCTGGTCTTTTTCCTGTTTCAGTGGCTCTGTGCCACAGACCCACTAAAGCTGGAAAAAGGCCAGATGATTTATTTATTTATTTTTTATAAATAATATTCAATACCCATGATGGACACAGATTCCTGTTCTTGGCTGACAGGAGTTCAGTAGTCTTCCAATGTAGTCTTCTGCTGTTGCAGCCCATCCACCTCAAGGTTCGATGTTTTGTGCATTCTGAGATGCTTCTCTGCTCACCATGGTTATAAAGAGTGATCATTTTAGTTAAAATATCCTTCCTGGTAGCTTGAACCAATCTGGCCATTTTCCTCTGACCTATTTTTTCATCAAGGCATTTCCACCCACAGAACTTGCTCACTCAATCTTTTTTTGTTTTCTGCACCTTTCTGTGTAAACTCTAGAGACTGTTGTGTGTGAAATTCCCAGGAGATTTTTGTAAAGGTTTTGTAGAAGTTTGTAAAATACTCTGAAATACTTCTGATACCAACATCCATGCTACAATCTTACTCTCGAAGATCAAACTTTTTCTTCATTTTGATGTTTGATATGAACATTAACTGAAGCTCTTGACCTGTCCCTGCATGATTTTTCTTTTTTTTTTTGCATTGTGCTACTGCCACATGATTGGCTGTTTTAAATAACAACATGAATGCCCAGGTGTTCCTAATAAAGTGGATGGGGAGTGTATATTCCAACACTGTAAGGAATTTTTTTTTTTCTTCAAAAACAGTGCAATTTGTCAGAATTTTCCAGACTTTATTCAAATTCAAATGCTAATTTGAAAATGCTAATTCAACCTTGCACTTGCAGTTCCTGTGTGCACATTTTAAAGACAAGTAAAATTCAGTTGCAAAACATATATTTACAGTTTGATTTTCATGAACACCTCCGAACAATGGCTGCCAAAATATAAATGCAAATGCAGTGTGCACTTGACATGGTATTTTCAGTGTCTAAACTTGTATGACCCCGCCTCATTGAAAAAACAATAACAACGGGGGGCCCCCCTGTCACAGGGGGACATAGGGCCCTCACATACAGTAGCCAGAGAAAACTGGCAAACATATGTCTGTATGTATATGTAAGTGGTATTAGTGAGGCCAGCAGGGGGTGCTCACCCTGTGGCCTGTGTGGGGCCTAATCCCCCAGTATAGTCACGGGGACACTATACTGTAAAAACAGCACTGTTTTTCGGATGAGACGTTAAACCGAGGACCACTCTCTTTGGTCATTAAAAATCCCAGGACATTTATGGTAAAAGAGTAGCGCTATAAGTGTGAGTGTAACTACAAGCATGAGTGTCCTGGCGAAATTCCCCCACTGCCCCTTCTCTATTATGGCCCCCTAATAATCCCCATCTTTGAATTGTCTACATCACACTCTCCTCTCCAGTAATAGCTGGTGTGTGGTGGGTGTTCTGGCGCACTATGGCTGCTGTCGCATCATCCAGGTGGGTGCTACACACTAGTGGTGGTTGAGGAGATTCCCCTCCCATACTATGTAAAGCGCTTTGAGTGTCTAGAAAAGCGCTATATAAATGTAACTGTAACATCAACATTGTCTTGACATTATTCTAGACAAGTTTGAACTACTTCAGGTGAAAATGGGAGTGCTATTCCAAAGTATGTAAAAAGGGCCACACTTCCTGCTGCCGGTTAGTGGCACTATGACCGTGCCCCACAAAAGTCCCATCCATGTGTTCAGCCCCCAATACCAAATATAAATCTACATTTTTACCTAAATCACACAGTGCAAACCAAAGATATGAGCTCTTCCTATATCTCATTTTTATGCCATAAGTTTATCATCTTGCCATGGCAACACCGTTCGATATATCAAAAATCTGTTCGCAAGTTAGCATCTTCAATGTCTTGGCATGATGTTGGCACATGTTTGGTGTGTGTTACATAAATCCCCTAGGAGGAGTATGTCAAAATCCAGAGCATGCATTTTTTCAAACAAACCAAAATGGCTGACTTCCTGTTGGCCGGAGCTAATATAAGCCAATGGAAAAAATGTCTGTAATGGTGATAACTATGTTCCCACCAAAACTTGTGGTAATCAAAACTTCTGATAAACTCATTCAGAAATGTTAGGGGCAGCTATGGAGTCCACTGGCCACACCCAGGATAAATGATAAAAGAATTATAGAATATTGCCAATCTTTGAAGAATGTACCAAGTTTCAAGGGTTTTTGAGTATTCCGAAGGCATGCGAACTAGGGGGTGCTGTGGAGTCGATGAGGCATGTGTATGCCAAATTGCGAGAGCAAAACAAAAGATATCGTAAGACAAATGTATGTGTAAACTTTTATAAGTTTTCATCCATCATAAGCCCCTCAAAACACTGTGGGAAATTTTATAAATCCTGCATTCCATCCAAAATGGCTGACTTCCTGTTGGGTGGAGTCAGATAAAACCAAGTGAACTTTCATACATGAGGAGATCAGTAACCATACCAAATCTTGTGCACCTCTGAGCAACTTTATCCCAACCAGTGACTGCGTTTGGAGGCACTGTAGAGCTCCTCGACCACACCCAAGCCTAAACACTGCTTATGTTTTTGATTTTACGCAGGTCTGATGTGTGTGCCATGTTTTGAGATTTCACGTAGGACAAATGCCTAAAAATGGGTGAATTTGTTAAAAATAATAATAATTAAAGCTGCAAGCATCGATGAATGGGCCCTCGCATCCCGGTGCAGGTTGGGGCTGCTTTGACAGGGGAACGCCATTTAAATTTTTATAACACTTTTTAGCAATTGTATATTGTTAGGAGTGTATCATGATGTAAAACATATAATTTCCTGTTGGTAGTAGGTGGCACTATGACTATAACTGAATAATGGCATGTAGATATCTTCAGGCCAGCACTCTTATCAAATCTTATGGGATGTTTTGGGAAGATTAGTCATTGTATGATTGAGTTGTAACAAATTCCTGTTTAATAGCAGTAATATCACGCTTTAGCACTTAGCTAAGTGTTGCTAGCATGTTTTAACATGTTTCTAGCATGTTGCTAGCATGTTTCGAATTTGCTGGCATATTTTTAATATGTTGTTAGGACTAAATCAGTGTAAAACATGTCACTTCCTGTTGCCAGCAGGTGCCGCTATGACGATAACCGAATATTGGCATGTAGATGTCCTCAGGTCTGGATTCGTATCAAATGTGTGAAGTTTGGTACAGAATGGACATTGTATGTTTGCGTTATAACAACTTCTCGTTTTGTGGTATTAATAGCATGCTTTAGCACTTCCCTAAGTGTTGCTAGCATGGTGTAACATGTTTGTCGCATGTTGCTAGCACAGATACCACTTACTCGCATATTTTAATATGTTGATAGGAGTGCATCACAGTGTAAAACATGTCACTTCCTGTTGCCAGTAGGTGGCACTATGACTATAACTGAATATTGAGCATGTAGATGTCCTCAGGCCAGGTTACGTATCAAACGTGAAGTTCTGGGAAGATTAGGCATTGTATGTCTGAGTTAGTGTAAAACATGTCACTTCCTGTTGCCAGCAGGAGGCGCTATGACTATAACTGAATATTGGCATGTAGATGAGCTCAGGCAAGGATTTATATAAAACATGAAACTTCCTGTTTCATGGCGAAACATAAAAATTTGTGAGAGCGCCATGCCCACGCCGTGCAGCGAAAACTCAAAAGCTTCGCAGGCCAGGATTTGTATCAAATATGTGAAGTTTGGTACAGATTGAAAATGAAAAGTGTATGCTTATAAGTTTTATATACTTAGAAGTTATAAGAACTGCCTAGCAGTTTCTGAAATTCTCAAACCAGCCTGTCTGGCACCACTAACCATGCTACAGTCAAAGTAGCATGGTTAGATAAATAGATCATATTTTCCCCATTCTGATGATTGATGTGAACATGAACTGATTCTGAAATTGTGCTGCTGTCACATGACTGGCAGATAATTGCATGAGTGTACAGGTGTTCTTAATGCAGTGGGTGGACAATGTATTACTGACATAGTATAATATCTCACTGAAGATTTAATGCTGTCTTGCTGCATAAAATTAAAATGAAAAATATTTGTATTTATTTATACATAATGTCTTAATGGGCCAAAGGAAGATTACTTACTGGTATATTTTTATTAGACTATATCATACATAGGGGGGCACAGTGGTAAGCACATTAGCCTCACACACCCAGGGTTGACGGTTCAATTCCTGCCTCTGCTCTGTGTGTGTGGAGGTTGCATGTTCTCCCTGTGCTTCGGGGTTTTCCTCAAGGTACTTCCCCAGTCCAAAGACATGTGCTGTAGGCTGATTGGCATCTCTAAATTGTCCGTAGTGTGTACGTGGGTGTGTGTGTGCGCAGTTGTGCCCTCCGATGTGTTGGCACCCTATCCAGAGTGTCCCCCTGGGCATAAGGCTCCAGGCTCCCCATGACCCTGTGTAGGATAAGCAGTACAGAAATGGATAGATGGATGGGTACACGAGGCTACTTGAGGTGTTGTGTTGTTTGTGTTATGAAAGTTAACTGCGTTTTATTGAAGTTATTTATTATTAAAGTTATTGTTATACCCCTAGTTAAGTACTGGGAATGTAATTAGAATGTGACTAATAAATGTGGTTTTTAATATCACAGGTGTAAGAAATACTTTTTTTTTTTTTTTTTTTTTTTTTTAACAGGGCTGAGGGTTTTTTTTTCAGGTCTTTCAACTCATTTTTCAGGTCTGAGAAATTTAGTCTTTTCTGGTTCCCTTCTTTTCATTCACAGAAAATGCTATAAGAGAGTTGTTTTTAGTAATTTGTGGATTTTCCCTAATAACTAAGCAAGCAGAATTTTGAGACCAAATGTTTGTCTGTCATCCATATTTTACACAGTAATTACAATATGACTTTTTGGTAATATCATGCAGCCTTAATACAACTGGTATTGCAAAGGCATTATATTTTGATTTGTAGCATTAGGAAGTGTTTTGCAGATGAGTTGCATGTATGCGTAGCAAATGCGATTGCAATACATCTTTGAATTAGCATTTTCCAGTTAGCATTTGATTAAAGTCTGGTATACCAGCTATTTATCTGTACTTTTTTCATGTTGCTGTGAAGACTGTTTTTTTTGTTTTGTTTTGTTTTGTTTTAGCCTTCCAGAATATAAGACTCGGTGGGCACATACTGCTGCAGATCCTGGAGTATTTGACATTACTGAGCGCAGGGGATCTGATCCCCTATGCGGAGGCCCTGACCACTAACATGGGCCTGCTGCTAGAGGACAACATATGCCGCAG
Source organism: Ictalurus furcatus (assembly GCF_023375685.1). NCBI lineage: Eukaryota > Metazoa > Chordata > Actinopteri > Siluriformes > Ictaluridae > Ictalurus > Ictalurus furcatus. The sequence continues at coordinate 8,851,982 of NC_071270.1, forward strand.
AGTGCTGCAGACTGTTAACAAGCTCTGGATGGTACTCAATACAGTCATGCCTCGAAGGTGATTTCAGGGAATGAGTGTTTCTTGTGAATGAGTGTGTTTGGTTATTAATGCATAATGCATATCTGTATTGATAAAATATTCTATTTCACCTGTCCAAACTGCCAGTGGTGGTGTTTCAACACCTGGATACCTTCATGTACAGTGGTAAGAAAAAGTATGTGAACCTTTTGGAATTTCATGGTTTTCAGAATAAATTTGTCATAAAATGTGATCTGATCTTCATCTGTCAAGGGTATTGACAAATATAATGTGCCTAAAATAATAACACAAAAAAAATTCTGATCCCTCATGTCCCTTTATTGAACAGACTCATTCAACATTCAGAATGGTAGTGGAAAATGTAAGTGAACCCTTACAATTAATAACTGGTTGACCCCACCTTGGCAGCAATAACCTCAACCAGGCGCTTCTTGTAGCTGTGGATCAGACCTGCACATCGTTTAGGAGGAATTTTAGCCCATTCTTCTTGGCAGAACTGCTTTAGCTCTGTGATATTCTTTGGACGTCTCATGTGTATGGCTCTCTTCAAGTCATTCCACAGCATCTCTATTGGGTTGAGGTCTGGGCTCTGACTTGGCCACTTCAAAAGGTGGATTTTGTTTTTCTGAAGCCATTTTGTTGTGGACTTGCTCTGGTGTTTTGGGTTGTTGTCCTGTCGCATCACCCAACGTCTGCACAGTTTCAGCTGATGTACAGATATTCTCACATTATCCTGAAGAATTGTCTGATATACTTGGGAATTCATCTTCCCCTCAATGACTGCAAGCTGTGCAGGCTCTGATGCAGCAAAGCAGGCCCAAATCATGATGTTTCCTCCACCATACTTTATGGTTCGGATGATGTTTTCATGATGATATGCCGTGCCCTTTCTACACCAGATGTAGTGCTATGTGGTTTTTCCAAATAGTTCAATTTTAGTTTTATCAGTCCACAAAACATTTTGCCAATACCGCTGTGGAGTGTCAATGTGCTCTTTTGCAAACTTCAGGCATGCTGAAGTTCTTTTTAGTACGCAGTGGCTTCCTTCGTGGTGTCCTGCCTTAGATACCCTGCTTGTTCAATGTTTTATATATTGTAGACTCATGAACAGAGATGTTAGCCAGTTCCAATGATGCGTTCAAATCTTTGGCTGTCATTCGGGGTTGTTTCTTTACCTCATTGATGAGTCTTCATTGTGCTCTTGGTGTCATTTTGCCTGAGCGCCCACTTCTTGTTAGAGTAGCAACAGTCCCAAAGTGTCTCCATTTGTAGAATGTTTGCCTAACTGTAGACTGGTGAATTTCTAAAGTCTTTGAAATCACTTTGTAACCCTTGCCAGGTTTATGTAAATCAATAATTATTGATCGTAGATCCTCTGAAAGTTCTTTTTGACGAGGCATGGCTCACATCAGAGTGTGCTGCTTGTGCAGAGCAAAATCCAAAAGTTTGAGGGGTTTTTATCAGTCAAAGTAGCTGTAGTCCACACCTCCAAACTCATTTTCTTATTGAGACTCCAATTAGCTTTTTTGAGGTCATTAACTCAAGGGTTCACATACTTTTTCCACAAGCACTATGAGGTTTTTTTGGTTGTTCTCAATAAAGACATGAGGGATCCAGAATTTTTTTTTGTGTTATTATTTTAGACACATTATATTTGTCAATACCCTTGACTTAGATGAAGCTCAGATCACATTTTATGACCAATTTATTCAGAAAACCATGAAATTCCAAAAGGTTCACATACTTTTTCTTGCCATTGTAGATGTGACTACAGAGTCATGTGGTGACCATGTGACAGTATTTTGTATAAAATACTATTTTTAACGGCTTTCATTCCCTTTATTCTCACCGTGTATACAGTCCCCTCTGAAAGTATTGGAATGATAAGGTCGATTCTTTTGTTTGTATACAATGAAGACGTTTGGGTTTGAGATCAAAAGATGAATATGAGATGATAGATTTGAATTTCAGCTTTGATTTCCTGATATTTACATCTGGAGGTGTTAAACAATTTAGAACTTGGTACCTTTTGTTTGAACCCACCCATTTTTCAAGTGATCAAAAATATTGGAACGTGTGACTAATTGGGAGCGACTTCGTCATGCAGCAAGGCAATGACCCAAAACACACCGTCAACACAACCAGGACTTCATTGGGGGGGGGGGGGGGGGGTCAGACTGGCTTGGGGTCAGAAAATCTCCGAAACCACAATCTGAAGTCGCCTACATCACCACAAGTTGCTTGGAAGTGTTTCAAGAAAAAAGCCTTCACTCTCTTCCAAAAACAAACTCGAGCATCTTCAGTTTGCCAGACACTAGTGGAACTTCAAATGGGATGGGGTTCTATGGTCAGATGAAACCAAAATAGAGGTTTTTGGCAATAAATACCAGAGGTGGTTTTGGTGCACATAGAGACGTAGCCATATAGAAAAGTACCTCATGCCCACACTTAGATATGGTGGTGGCTCTTTAATATTTTGGGGCTGTTTTCCTGCCAGAGGGCCTGGACATTTTGCTAGGATACATGGCATCGTGGACTCTATCAAAGAGTCCTGGGACCTCATGCTTGTGTTAGTCACTGATATCCATCTTTTACCATACCATATAGAATTTCAAATTTAAATTAATTTCTGTAAAGACTGCTATCTTCTTGGCAATTACTTCAGCAAGGAGAGTAAGTGAGCTGCATGCAATATATCCAAATGACCTTCGAGCATGCCAACTACTTCCCTCTTTCCTCATCCTTGATAACCCCCCCGTCCCCCATCCCCCACCCCACCCCCAAGAGTAAGTTTTACCTCTTATAGGGATGGTGTCAAACAGACTGCTACTGTGTGTGTGTGTGTATATATATATATATATATATATATATATATATATATATATATATATATATATATATATATATATATATATATATATATAAAATATAATTTTATTTATTTATTTTTAAAGAAAATTCATTTTCTTACTTTTTTCATTCCTCTTTCTCCATTCTTCTCTTAGGTTATGGGTGATGACAGTAAATGCTTTGCAGCCATCTGTTAAGCACCTCAAGAAGCATTGCTACACTCAAAATGACCTGTTAGTGGACCCTCTAATTGTATTGCGATGTGACCCCAGAGTGTTAAGGTATTCGACCATTTTTTTCATGTTTCTACTGAATTTATGATTTATGTACTATCCAGATGCTCCCCAAGAGCACTATTAAATATATTTACACACACTTTTTTTTCATTTAATTTTGCCTTGAACCATCTATAAATCCTTTTTTAATTAAAGAAATGATGTATGCTTGTTTCTTTGCAGGTGTCCTCCCCTGATGGATATCATGTTACACATATTGAACGGCTATTTGAAGGCCTCCAAGGCCTACTTGAACGCCCACCTGAAGGAGACTGCCGAATTTGAGAGGCAGAATCAAACTATCTCAAACCTGGGGCTTGCTGGTCAGTCAGATACACCAGAGGTCACAAGGGAGGAGCTAAAAAATGCTCTACTGGCTGCACAGGTACCACTCATGACATAAGCAAGCAAAATAGACTGTTAATGTTGCATTTGTCTTAAATTCTCCCACACTGGTTTATTTTGTTAATAGAATATGTAAATTGTTAAGAAGGAAAATCTATCATCTGAATTTTTATTTCACCTGTTTTTAACACTGCAGGACAGTGCAGCAGTGCAGATCTTGTTGGAGGTGTGTCTGCCCTCCTCTCAGGAGGAGCAAAAACTAAGCAGAGCAGGTGACTATAGACAACCATAATAGACAAAAAATTTAATATACTTGCAATTAGGGTTGGGTGTCATTTGAATTCTATCAATTCCGATTATGCTTATCGATTCAGATTCGTAACGATTCCCAGTTTTGATTCCAAAGGGGGTAAAAAAAAACAAGTCAAACATGTAGATAATAATAATATTTATTCTTTCTTTTGCAAAACATTTAGTTGCAGCTGAATACCAGAACTAAAATCAGCAGTCTACATAAAGACTGAGCATTCATTAAGAGCTGTATGTAAGCAACACTGTTAAATTAAAGTGCTTTTAATACACAACACTTGTTGGCTGCAACCAAATAAAGATAATGTTAAAAAAAATGCTTGTTTAACTTGTTTAAGCACTGTTTGTAAGAGTGCAAATATAGCAGTCTAATGTTAGCACCAGTGCTCAACATTTATTATTAAGAAATATCAGCATATCAGCCTTTTCTGGAAGTATACTAGTTTCCTCCCTATTTGAAGTATACTAGCAAATAGTGTCTCCAGTAGTGGATAAAACCCTTTCACTTGTGGTTGAAAAGGCCTGCAAACATAAATATGAAGAGCAAGATCTGACAGCAAAGCATATCTGCTTTTTGTTTCCACCACCAGGCAGCAGGGCCATCAGATGTCATTGTAAGTGGCATGTCTTGGTACGTTTCAGCTCTGCATCCACTTTGTTCTCAATGGACAACATTCTGCTCTCTGTGGATTTCATTTTCGGAACATCTGCAGCTGCAAAAAGCTCATCCAATGGGGATATTATGGCCCTCTTGCAGGGAGATGGCTACAGAGAGAGCAGGCTTATTATTTAAGACTATAAGAAGACACTAAAGAAAAATTTTGAAATACGTAGATACACCATTAAGATTTTAGTTATTAAATATAATTCTAGTTATTTTTATTATATATTTACATGATTGTCCTCTTCCTCACTCTCTTCTCTGACTGTGTCGTCATTCTATCTTTGTTGTCTTTTCTCCTCCTTTGACTGCATTGTAACCCCATCTCTTGTCCACAATCCACTCTTGGCTAGAGACAGTGCAATTGAGATTTAGACATTTAGGTATTCCATCATGACTGAGGAAAGCAGACCTACATATTTGTGTGTAAATGCCACAATTTTCGCCTGTTAACACTGATAGATTTGGCACCATCAGCTTCTCTTTTATCCGGACCCAGACAGTGCTGCTGTCCTTAACTTTGTTTGAAGCGTGGGTCCAATGCAGTGGCCTCCTCAAGAAAGCTTCTGATGTCATCCCTCTGTGAGACAAATATGTATTAAAAACAAGAAAGGCACATCATTATTCTTTTTTCTTTCCTTCTTTAAAAATCTTATTTACCTGGTATGACTTGGACAGGTTTCCCAGACAGCCTGCTTAATGCTGGACACAAACACTGTGTCTTCCTCTTCAACTGTGAAGTGCTTCTCAGGCTTTTGAAGAATTGGCAGGGTTTGACCACATGTAGGGCTCTTCTCAGAATAGACACACTGAGCTCCGAGATTAAGTGTATGGGCAAAGCAACCTAGCTTTATGAACTTTAGCCTTTTTATTTCCACATCCATATTCACAGCATTATCAACAGTGACTGCCACTATTTTATCCATTATGCCAGATTCTTGCAAAATGTTGCTTATTTCTTCAGCAACAACTGGCCCTGTGCTTCGTATACTGCTTTTGTTCTTAGAACTTTGTCTTGTTTCCCCTTCAAGAATGTAGTGTGCCGTCACTGTGAGATAATGATCCTTGGAGAGGCTTGTCCAGCTATCACTGGTTAGAGCAACTTTCCCTACACTAGTTAGCTCAGTTATTAAGTTTACCTTTACTATCTTGTACCATTTATTTTGTCAGCTTTCCCTTCGAAGCAAGGGAGAAAGGCGTCTCACAAGTAGCGTTTGGTGGAGTTGTCACCAATATAGTGCTGGCTAATGATGGGACAGATGATGAGGCACTTGGGCTATGCAAAGCATCAAACACGGTGCACTCTTATAAATCTAGACGGTGAATCAACCGCAGATGCTTTGTCATGTTGGTGGTTACACCTCTCTTTTTTTAGTTACAGTTACATTTATATAGCACTTTTCTAGACACTCAAAGCACTTTACATAGTAGGGGGGGTGGATCTCCTCAACCACCACTAGTGTGCACCATCCACCTGGATGATACGACGGCAGCCATAGTGCACCAGAACGCCCACCACGCACCAGCTATTAATGGAGACAAATTAGCTTATCACAAGTATTGCACTTGGTTTTTTCAGCTTCTGACTTCATAAAATGTAGCCACGCTTTCGAGCACTTCCTGCGGTCCATCGGGTCTGTGATTTACATGACTCAGATTAGTGAGGATGGAGGCAGATCGCCAGATGGAGTCCTCACAGATGACATAAAAAAAAAAAATTTAAATCCTGTCTATCTGAAAATGCGGACACATGAATCGACAAGTGGAATCGAATTTTTTATTTTATACGGATTATCCTATTCCTGACCTTAAGTATCCGATTCCAGAATTGGAATAAATTTTCGATTCCCAACCCTACTTGCAATAAATCTCGCATATGGAAAAAAAAAACAGGAGGCTCTCTTTCCATGCTGTTTTAAATACTACCAGTTTAGTTTGACGTCATTTACGTTATAATTTTCAAGTGGTCTGTTTAAGGGGTGTGTAATCGTTATACAAGTGTGCTTGTTTTTTCTCTCTATTTTTCTTTTAAATAGCGCTACATTATCTAGCGTGTAGTGGAACGTTGACTCTAAGCATGCCTGATCAGGTTCTGTGGAATCAGATGGTGATCCAATCATAGTGGATAAATGTGGGAGATTATTGATAAAACTCTGTGCAGTAGCTGATGTGAATGTACGTTTGACATGATAGTGTGGCAAGGTGCATATATAATGATCGAGATGCATTTTAAATGAGACAAAATAATGATCTGAAAACCTATGCGTGCCTAAGATCCTAAGCTTATCTACTTGTACTACTTGGCTTCCATTATTGAAGGTTGTTAAAATGGGGAATAAACATAATTATTGTGTCAGTGGACAGAAATACTTTTTTCTGTTCTTAAGCTACTGTGAGTCATCCTTACAATTCTGTAATAGTAATTCAGAGACTGCAGTCAGCCTGTGAACCAAGAGAATGATCTAAAAATTATTATATTAATATTTCCTTATCATGATAATGAATAACATCAACCAGTGCTCATCCCCCATCACCATCTTGCCCCGTCATCATTCTTGCATTATGTTTAACATAGTAAATACTTTTTTTTTTCCTTTAACATAATAACTGTTCTAATACATGCAGTCAGGTCCATAAGTATTTGGACAGTGACACAATTTGTGTAATTTTGCCTCTGTACACCACCACAATATATTTGCAATTCACAAGTTGTGACTGAAGTGTAGACTTTAAGCTTTAATTCAAGGGGTTTAACAAAAATATTGCATGAATCGTTTAGGAATTACAGCCATTTTTACATAGTCCCTCCATGTTCACAGGCTCAAAAGTAATTGGACAATTGACTGATAAGCAGTTTCATGGCCAAGTGTGACCTGTTTCATTATTTCATGACAAGGAGGTGAAATGGCTGGAGTTGATTCCAAGTGTTGAATTTCCACTTGGTAGCTGTTCATCTGAATTCTCAATATTCAGTCCAAAGAGGTGTTGATGCAAGTGAAAGAGACCTATCAGAGAGATAACAGAAACGTTGGAGTAGGCAAATCACCAATTTGGTACATTTTTAAAAGGAAGGAATGCACTGGTGAGCTCAGCAACACCAAAAATGCCTGGAAAACCACAGAAGGCAATTAAAGTGGATAATCGCAGAATTCGTTGGTGAAGGAAATACCCCGTCACAACATCTAGATAAAATAAGAACACTCTTGATGTGGTAAGCATATCATTGCCAAAGTCTTCAATCAAGAGATGCCTTTGTGAATGTAAATCTAGAAGGTTTACCCCAAACCACTGTTAACACTCAAGAACAAACTGGACAAACTAACATACACTGCTGTGAAAAAGTATTTTCCCTATCCTGATTTGTTGTTTTTGTGAATCTCATACTAAATTTTTAGATCTTCAAACAAAATACAACGTAAAACGAAGGCACCTGACTAAACACGCAATACAGTTTTTATTTTTATTAACCAAATGCTTCTGATAACTGGAGATCAGTCTTACACTTATGTCTAGGACTAGGATTTACTCCCAGGCTTTGGATCATTGTCTTGCTGCATAATCCAGTTGCTCATGAGTTTCAGCTTACAGACTGAAGACTGGACATTCTCCATTAGGATTTTCTGGTAGAGAGCAGGATTCATGTTTCTCTCAATTATTGCAAGTTGCCCAGGCCCTGAAACAGCAAAGCATCCCCACACCATTACATTTCCACCACCATACTTGACCGTCAGTATGATGTTCTTTTTGTGGAATTCTGTGTTTGGTTTATGGCAGATGTAATGCCTGTCTTCCAAACAGTTCCATTTTCAACTCATCAATCCACAGAACATTCTCCCAAAAGGTTTGAGGATCACGAGGGTGTGTTTTGGCAAAATTCAGATGAGCCTTAATGTTCTTCTGGGTTAGCAGTGGTTTTTGCCTTCCCTTCCATGGATGTCATTTTTGCCCAGTGTTTTTCTGATAGTGGAGTCATGAACAATGACCTTTATTGATGTAAGAGAGGTCTGTAGTTCCTTTGATTTTGTCTTTGACTCTTTTATGACTTGCTGGATGAGTAGTAGCTGTGCTCTTGAAGGAATTTTGGAAGGTGGGCCACTTCTGGGAAGGTTTACAACTGTGCAGAGTTTTTCCATTTGGAGATAGTGGCTCTTTGGAGTCCCAGATCCTTTTAAATAGCTTTGTAACCCTTCCTATGCTGATGTATTTCAATCATCTTCTTCACCATTACTGAAATTTCTTTCAGCTAGTGTGTTACTGGGTGAGACATTTTTAACCAATTTCATGCTATTGAAAAAGTTCTGTTTAAGTGTTGATTTGATTGAAGAGGGTTGACTGTAATTAGGGCTGGCTGCATGTAGTCCAGCTGAACCCCATAATGAATGCAGTTTCATAGATTTGGAGAATTGGTAACTACGGTGGCAAATTGGTTTTCACACAGGCCCAGTTGGTATTGGATCACTGTTTTTGCTTCAATAAATAACATGATTGAAAAACTGTATTCTGTGTTTACTCAGGTTGCCTGTTTTATCTTAGATTTTCTTTTAATTTCTGAAACAATTTAGTATGATATACACAAAAACAGAAGAATTCAGGATACTTTTTCACAGCACTGTATGTTAGTTTGTCCAGTTACTTTTGAGCCTGTGAAAATGGATGGACTATATTAAAAAATAAATAAATTAACAGCTTTAATTCCTAAATGCCTAACAAACAAAATATTTTTGTTACACCCCTTGAATTAAATATGAAAGTCTACAATTCAATCACATCTTGATTGCTTTGAATGGATTTCAAATCCATTGTGGTGATGTACAGAGGCAAAAATACGAAAATGTTCACTGTCCAAATATTTATGGATCTGTCTGTATAATACATTTAAAATTTTTGACCCTGTACACCTAAATGTTGTGCAGCAGTGGCTAGGAGGATGGACCTTTCTGAACCATAGTAAAACAGCATATGTATCCATCACTTTATCTCCATAGTGCAGGATGACAATTTTCAACAATACTTGACCATACCTGTTTAGTTGAGCTATGTTATGGCTCTCTGCTGTGGAGGGCAGGACATTCTTGCTTTCTGCAATGACAAGTCCAACCTCCTTCCTCTGGTGCAAAACAGAAAGGTGTTTAGGTTTACATATTCTGCATGGATTTTTATAATCACAGGCAGAGGCTAAATGAAATTGGCCAGATCTCCAGCACCTCTCTTAGCTTTGATTCAGTTCACCTTCAGTTCTCTTTTTTATTAAGCTTGGCAAAGCTCTTACATTGTGAGTGTTTTGATGTATCACAGCAGCAGTAGATCCTATTGCTTGTCTGGGCTTTGGCCATGGATGGTTTGCCTAAAGAATCAGATGGTGGCTCTCTGGCACTCTTCCCATGCATAACCATAGTAACTCTCATTTTATGTTAAATTTAATGTTTTTTTTCTCACTTTCGTTGTGAAACAGGCGGAGGGGTTCAATGTCCAAACATCTGATTTCACACTTTTAGGTTATTGAAATCTATTTCTGGAGTCTCTGATTGAGCTAGCACTATGTGATGAGCATGATTTATTTTGATTTGCTAAAGCAAAATGACATATTTATGGTGGTCAGGCAAGTTTGTACATAGGAGGGTGTTGAGAGAAAGTCTTAACTGCGCTCTATCCTCTGTGCTTGAAATCTGGAAAGTTAAGACCTTCTACATTTTAGGTGGTGGCGTGTATGGAATGTCAGGATACGATGCAGAGACCCCGGAGTTTACTAGGTGGAATATGGAAGGAGATAGGAGCTGATACATACATGGCAAATAAACAAATCACAGATATGACACAAAATTTTTGTTTAATAGCTGAACATTCTGGCTTCATGAAACACCTCAAACAAATTAAATGAAATTAATTTAATTAATAACATTTCCAGATCAAGTAGAGGAAAAAAATATGGAATCACTCAATGTTGAGGAAACAGTAAAGAATCACCTTGTAATTTGCATTTCAAAAACAAAAAAGCACAAGTCTACAAATGCAAATTAGTCTGCAGTTAAGAGAGTGCTTACAAACCTTAACGAGCTGTTGAACTTGTCTAATTGCCAAAACAAGAGAGTTGTCAATTGAAATGATGTAACGGATTATAAAATGCCTTCAAGAAGGAAATCTGATACAGAGTGTGGTAAAAGATGTCAGTTGTTCCCAGTCAGCGGTGTCTAAAATTTGGTGCAAGTATGAACAAAATGGGAAGATGTCAAAGCGTCAGGATAGAAAATACAAATGAAATTTCGGACACTTTTCTCATTCCATTGATAGAAAATAGGTTTGATGATGATGATTTTTTTCAGGATAATAATGCATTCCCACAGAGCAAAAAGTGTTAGTTTTTTTTTTTTTTTTTCAGGAAAGGCATATCAACTCAGTGACTTGGCCAGCAAACAGTCCTGATCTCAATCTGATTGACATTTGAATTTATGTTGAAAATTTAAAAAATTTGTCCATGGCAAGGCTCCATGCTACAAAGCTGATCTGTCAACCACTATTTGAGAAAGTTGGAACCAGTTATCAAGCTTTTTACAAAATGTGGAAAAAAAAGTACAATTAGTACTTTAAAAATTTTTTAAATGGACTTTACAGTCATGGAATTTACTAATGAAAAACAATATTCTCCTGAGAATATTGTTTTTCAGTAATAAAGTCCATGCCTGTCATAAAAGCCTGAGGAGGCGCAACAAAGTATTAATTGTTGGTTATTTTTTTGTTTTTTGTTTTTTTTGATGATGATGATTCCATAATTTTTTCCTCAACATTGAGTGATTCCATAATGTTTTCCGCTACTTGATTTTTTTTGGGATGGGGGGATGCCATTAATTAAAATAATTACATTTAATTTGTTCAAGGTATGTTTCACAAAGCCAGAATGTTCAGCTATTAAACAAAAATTGTGTGTTTTGTATTTTTGCTATGAAGCAAAAAAGCCAGGTGAATATCCTCTAAGTGGTGATTCCATCATTTTTGCAAGGAGTTGTAGCAGTTTAATTTGCCACTTGGTTCTTACTCTGCTGCTTTGCTGTCTCTAATTCCTGCTGAACAATGGCTTCATAGGAACGTACTGCACGAGATAAAGTATAGTAGTGCTCCATGCAGGACAAAACTGTAGACTATAAGGTTCATGTCTTGGGATATGCTCTGAAGTTGACATGTTGTGACCTTTATATTCCACCATGTAGTCATCTCGGTATCAAGGCAGTTGTACCGTTCACACTGGAGGTGGCATAGTTGGCAACTCACACCCGTTCTTGAGATCGCCATGCTAGTCACTGGATTCAGCGTGTTGGACCAACAAATGTAACTAAGGGACTGGGTAGGTTCAGGAAATTAAGTCTACAGCATGGGTGACAGTGAGGATGCGGAAACAGGTGTCATCAAATCAGTTCAGTTCTATTTGATTTTATTTTTATCGCACTATTAGCAATTTTTTACATTTTTTTTAACAAATTAAAACTACAACTATTAAATTAGATTTATCCCTAATGAGGAAGCCAGAGGTGACAGTGGCCAGGAAATACTCCCTGAGACGGCATGACTAAGAAATTCATAGAGGAACCAGACACAATAGAGAGCCTATCCTCTTCTGGGTGACTTTGGATTGTGAGAATATACATCTATCAACGTTAAAACCACCTTCCTAATATTGTGTAGGTCCCCCTTGTGCCACCAAAATAGCTCTGACCCATCGAGCCATGGACTCCACAATGCCTCTGAAGCAGTGCTGTGGTATCTGGCACCAATACATTGGTAGCAGATCCTTTAAGATTGGAATTGTTTGTCCAACACATCCCACAGATGCTCGATTGGATTGAGATCTGGGTAATTTGGAGGCCTAGTCAACACCTTGAACTCGTTGTCATTTTCCTTAAACCATTCCTGAACAATTTTTGTAGTGTGGCAGGGCCCATTATCCTGCTGAAAGATGCCACTGCCATTAGGGGTATAATTGGCCTTCAGCAAAGTTTAGGTAGGTGGTACATGTCAAAGTAACATCCACATGAATGCCAGGCCCCAAGGTTTGACAGCAGAACATTGCCCAGAGCATCACACTACGTCCTCCGGCAGTGCATCCTGGTGCTATCTCTTCCCCAGGTAAGATGCACACACCCAGCCGTCCACATGATGTTAAATCAATTTTTGATTCATCAGACCAGGCCACCTCCTTCTATTGCTGCATGGTCCAATTCTGATGCTCATGCACCCAATGTAGGCACTTTCGGCGGTGGACAAGGGTCAGCATGGGCACTCTCACCAGTCTGCAGCTATGCAGCCCCATACACAGCAAGCTGCAATGCACTGGGTGTTCTAACATCTTATCATAGCCGGCATTAACTTTTTCAGCAATTTTGCTACTGTAGCTTTTCTGTGGGATCGGAACAGACAATCTAGTCTTTGCTTCCCATGCTCATCAATGAGTCTTGGGCACCCATCACCATGTCGCTGGTTCACCAGTTGTCCTTCCTTGGACAACTTTTGGTAGGTACTAACCACTGCATACTGGGAATACATAACAAGACCTTCCGTTTTGGAGATGCTCTTACCCAGTTGTCTAGCCATCACAATTTGGCCCTTGTCAAAGTTGCTCAGATCCTTACACTTGCCCATTTTTTCCTGCTTCCAACACATCAACTTCAAGAACTGACTGTTCACCTGCTGCCTAATTTATCCCACCCATTGAGGAAATACTGAAAAATACGAGATATTTTACCCACTTTGTGTTCGTGTAGGATTTTTGTATGCATTCTAGGGTTAATTATGGGTCTGTATATGTAATAAATTGCCAGATGACTGTGTGTATATACAGTATGTATGTGTAATATAAAGTGTGTTTCTGTTTATGAACATTATTGTTTGCATTTTGTCTATTCTGTAGGCCCCTGTTTACTAAGGAATGTACAGTCTGCTTCAGTTCTTCCTGAAAAGGAGAAAGGAAAAGCAGAAGCCCTGTGGGCACCCTGCTGGTCACAGCAGGCCGAAGGCCAACCAGTGGGGGCTAAAGAGGGTGGATTACTCAGTGACATCAGGGAAGTACAGTGCCTCATTTGCTCTCTGCTGCACCAGATGTTTATTGCAGATCCCAACATCGCCAAACTAGTCCACTTCCAGGTAATGTCTCTAGTAATCACAGATTAGAACCTGTTTCCAAAAAAGTTGACATGCTGTGTAAAATGTAAATAAAACAGATTGCAGTGATTTACAAATTATTTAAACTCTATATTTAATTGAAAATAGTACAAAGACAACATATATCAAATGTTTCTCAAACTGAGAAATTGTATTATTTTTCAAAAAAGATATGCTCATTTAGAATTTGATGCCAGCAGCATGTAAGAAGAAAGAAAAATTGGGACAGGGGCATGTTTACCACTCTATTGCATCACCTCTTCTTTTAACAACACACTGTAAGCGTTTGCGAACTGAGAAAACCAATAGTTTTGAAAGAAATTTTTTCCCATTCTTGCTTGATATAGGATTTCAGCTGCTCAACAGTTTGGGGCCTCCTTTGTCGTATTTTTCATTTCATAATGCAGGAAATGTTTTCAATGGATGACAGGTCTGGACTGCAGGCAGGCCAGTTTAGCACCCAGACGCTTTTACTACGGAGCCATGTTGTTGTAATATATGCATCATTATCTTACTGAAATAAGCAGGGCCTTCCCTGAAAAAGTTGTTGTCGTGATGGCAGCATATGTTGCTCCAAAACCTAGTATATATTGTTCCAAATTAATTGTGCCTTCATAGATGTGCAAGTTACCCATGCTATGTGCACTAATGCACCCCATACAATCACAGATGCTGGGTTTTGTACTGTGCACTGATAACAAGCCGGATTGTCCCCTTTTGCCTGAAAGACACCGCGTCCATGATTTCCATTTTTTTTTTTTTTTCAAATTTTGATTCATCAGACCACAGGACAGTTTTCCACTTCACCTCAGACCATCTTAAATGAGCTGGGGGCCAGAGAAGGCGGCAGCGTTTCTGGATCTTGTTTATATGTGTTTTCTTTGCATAGTATAGTTTTAACTTGCATTTGTTGATGCAGCAACGAACTGTGTTCACTGACTATGGTTTTTGGAACTGTTCCTGAGCCCATACAGTGATTTCCACTACAGAATTGTCTGTTTTTAATGCCGTGCCACCTGAGGGCCAAAAGATCACAGGCAATCAATATTGATTTTTGGCCATGTCCTTCGTCTACAGAGATTTCTCTGGATTCTCTGAATTTTTTTTAATAATGTATACCGTACATGATGAAATCCCCAAATTCTTTGCAGTTTTACTTTGAGAGACGTTATTCTTAAATTGTTGAACTGTTTGCCCATGCAGTCTTTCACAGAGTGGTGAACCCCTCTCCATCTTTGCTTCAGAAAGACTCAGCTCTCATCCCAATGTTTTTGAAACATGTTGCTGGCATCAAATTCCAAATGAGCATACATATCTCAAAAAACAATCACATTTCTAAGTTTCAACATCTGATATGTCTTTGTATTATTTTCAATGACACATAGAATTTAAACGATTTTGCATTTTGTTTTTAATTTACATTTTACGCAGTGTTCCAACTTTTCCGGAAACTAGGTTGTATAACAGAGGTTGGAAATCTCTTCTTGTTTTACACTTAGTGCTTTATGATTTCTGATATTGACTATGTATTTTGTGGATTTTTGAGATAAGTTTGTGCCAAACATAAAACATTGCTAGAAATATTTTAAGAATCTGTATCTGAAAAAAAAAAAATATTTGCAGATTATAAAATGGCTTATATCCAGATTCAGTTTTTGATTGATTGATTGATTTTTTCAAAGAAACTTGCAAAAATTCATAAACACTTGTTTTTGCTTTGTCATTATGTTTTACTATGTGCAGATTTATGGCAAAAAAAAAACATAATTTAAAATGATTTGTATTAGTATGACACCCAGGCGATATTACGTGATGAAAGCCTAGTGTACCTTGTCACACTAATGACAGTCGATAAAAAATGACTATATGTCCGTATTTCAGTGATGGCAATCA
>NC_071270.1:8875000-8882500 GCF_023375685.1 Ictalurus furcatus
ATATGTATATGTGTATATATATAGAGAGAGAGAGAGATAGATACTGTAGATATATATCAGTCTTTTTTTTTTTTTACAGTGTGCTCATTTGCTGCATGTGACACAGTGTTATGGGTTAAAAATGTACTTAAAATGGCTTATGGTACCTTGTAAATGAATTGATTTTATTTCCATTAAAGAAATATATTTTGTTTTATTAGGACCATTTTGTTTATGAGGTGTAAAGACTAGCCATGAGAAGTATATGTTCTTTTTAAGCAATGAAAACTAAGTTTTCCACTGAAAATGTCTGTTAACCAGGAAATCGAGTTTACAGATTTATAACCCTAGGCCCACACAAACCCAAACCCTAGGCCCACACAAACCCAAAGTGGGAGGCCGTTCCACTGAACTACCCAAAAGATATTTCAAATGAAACTGTACGGAAAGTTTACAAAAACAAGAGACTGACAGAAAACCCAGAGACTCTATTTGCAGACCTCCATAAGGATGGCAGCACCAGCAACCTGATTTTGTGTAAAATGTCAATAAAAGGATAAAGGCAAAGAAAAAAAGAATAATGCATGCTTAGGGTTTCCGTAGGATTGGGTTCAGCAACAAAGAAATTCTTTGTGTTTTTGAAGATTATGAATCTGGCAACTTTTTCGCCAGTTACTTATTGAAGCGTGGTTCTCTTTCCCCTCCCCAACTATTATAACCTCTCAGCAGCACTTCTCTTTGAGTAAAATGTTTTTGCCTCTGTTGCGATGTTATAGACTGCAAATATGTACAAATTCCTTGACCTGGATAGAATATATGTGACTCTCCAAGTTTTATGGTTCTGCTCCTCCCCGTTAATTTGATGAGCCAAAAGATAAGATTACTTAAAGATGATGATTGCTTATTAGTAAAGCTATTGAAGCTACAGCATATGCATTTTAAACCCTGGATTGCCCAATTAAACAAACTGTATTCCTCTTCTAAAAAAAAAAAAAAAAAAAAGATTTTAAAAAGTTTGTGGTACTTTCACTAAATAAAAAAAAAAAATCTTGGTCACAATTGTAACTGGTGGGACAGTGAAACAGGTTAGTAAGAAATTATCAGTTGCTCAATAAGACTCATCATAAAATTGCAAACAATATAGTACAATTATTTCCCCTATCATGAACAATATCCATTCAATGTTCTGAAGATGGAAAAAGTCAAACTGCATTTGGAATAGGCAGTGATTTCTGTCATTGTAAAATAATTTTACAAAGCATTCATTTATTTTTTGATCTACAGTTAAATAAAAGTTAAACTGGAAAATTAAATGGTAGGCTATAAAAATGCACCTATTTCTGGACATTGTTTGATCTAAATATTCTACATAATGAATAAAAATAACAAACATGATACTTGTGAATAAAACAATTTTATATATTAAATTCAAAATATATAATATAGTCCTGAATATCTCTGCAGCTCATCAAAAATATAAATGGGGTGTCCAACAGAAAGCACGCTGTCAGAGTTAACATTTAAAGTAGATTTTTTGTATTTAGTTACTTCTGTTTCAGAATAAATAAGCATTATGTCATCAAATCACAAGTCTGTTTTGATTTAATGGTTAGAAGCTATACTAAATGACGAATAACCTAAAAATCACAAAAATGACACTTGTATATGCAAATTATTAGATCCTTAAAATAAAAAGACAGCTAAATAGTGGTGAAAAACATAATTGTTGAAATTATACGAATGAATGACAATAACTTGCTAATAATCACGTGAATCTTTCTAATTGGCATGGGCCTCCAGTCAGTGTTGTTCATGTGGAATTCATTCAATGTTACCTCAATTAACTTTCTACGGGGGGGCGCTCATTTAAAAAACAGTCAGTTGAGCTGAAGCTCGAACCCTGTTCGCTGTTATAATAGACCTGCATGTTACCGCTGCACTAATTTAGCACACATGCTAATATATAAGTACCTATATTACGAGATTCGGTCACGCTCACTTTATATTTTACATAATCTTGTAATTATAAACTTGTTTAAATTAGGTTTATCATAAGTTTTGATGAGAAGTGTAATATTTTTGTGTAAACCAATCCACCACACATTCCATTTTTATTGTACTATGTTCAGCTTCAGTATGTCGTTCCATGCACCACCTGGTGGTTATTGTGTGAAGCACAACAAATGAATTTAAATTCTTAGAACCGTGCCTGCAGTATACCACGTGATCACACATGACGAATTGCGTGATACTACGTGAATAAACTCACATTCGTAAAGGCCAGTGCAGATACCCTGTTTGCTGAATATTGCCGTAGTCTATAAATGTATATCTCTGAAATGCTGTTTTTCCTGTACCCAGTCCTAACACGTGCCAAGCGCTTTGCTTTCTTCATGCCCACCTTACCATGTTTGGTGTCCATTTGCTGGGCTTTTCCTCCACTCTACGATGATGTGGCATCCCTGTTGGTGCAACTGGGCCAGGTGTGTGCTGCTGATGTTGCTGCTAAAGCCTGTGACATCGACCCATTTATTGCTAGTAAGTTTACAGTGAATTTTCATACACTAGATTTTTTTCTCTGCTGACTTTTTTTATTTATTTGTGTAATATTAGATTTATATTTATATACCAGCAAATGATATTGGAGCAAAAGAATAAAAAGAGAAGAACTGCATGTAATGTTTATGGGGCAGTATTCAGAAAAGATCTTAAAGGTAAACATTTTTATTTTATTTTATTTTTGTATTGGAAGACAAGATGGTAATATTTACATGCGTCAAATACTAAGTGCTCGTGTTAGTGTGTGTGTGTATTTACATATCTTACGGCAGTGATTCTTGAACGACTTTGGAAGTAGTGCTCATTCCGATACGTGGCAATATTTGTCGAGTGCAAGTGATGTCAAAGGAGGCAGAGACTGCAAGTGAAAGAAGGAAGCGCAGGCGTCTTAGAATGCAAGTCTTAGAGTGCAAGTGCAAGTTTGCAGACAGACCCTTCTCAAGAGGTCACCCATCCACATTGAGAAGAGAGAAGTAATCTGAGAATTTTCATTTTGATAGCTGCTATTTGTCCTATTAATGAAAGAGGAAGATTAATCCAGCATCCAAGGTCATCTGTTGTTTTAAGCGGTGTAGTTAAGTGAGAACAACTCTGACAGCCTGGAGGACATGCTAATGCCTAAGTACTTAATATTTCCAACACGACTTGGAAGAAATGAATCCTGAGCTGCAAAATCCCAAGCCTCATCAGAGTGTGGGGGTATGGTAGAGGCATTCCAATTTATTGTGTAGTTTGATATTTTGGAAAAAGTATTAACTTTAAATGTTTCCTGAAGTGAAGGTTTAGGGCTCTGCAAATAAATGAGATATCATCTGTAGATATAATAATAATAATAATAATAATAATAATAATAAACAACTTTATTTTATAAAGCGCCTTTAAAGCAGCTTCTCAAAGCGCTGTACATAAAATCACAGTCCACAGAAAAATAAAACAAATAAAAGTTAATAAGAACAAAAACAACAACATTAATAATAAAAATAATTATAAAACAATCTAAAAAGACATCAGCAGTCGAATGCAAGTTTAAAAAAGTGTGTCTTGAGAAGAGCTTTAAAAATGCCAGAAGTCTGGGCTTCCCTGAGTTCAGGAGGAAGAGAGTTCCAAAGTGAAGGAGCATAGACAGAAAAAGCCCTGTCACCCATAGATTTTAGGTGTGTTTGTGGAACAGTTAACAGATTACACTGTGAGGAGCGCAGTCTGCGATTTGGGGTGTAAGGGATTAATAAGCCAGATAAGTATTCCGGAGACAAATCATGTAATGCCTTGTATGTCAACATCATGATCTTGAAATCGACACGGAACCTGACCGGGAGCCAGTGTAAGGACTTCAAAACAGGAGTAATATGGTCACATTTCCTGGTTCCCGTCAGGATCCGGGCGGCAGAGTTCTGAACATATTGCAGTTTGTTTATTGCGGTTTTAGAAACTCCGGCTAAAACGGCATTATAGTAATCCAGCCGTGTGACAACAAATGAATTAATCAACTTTTCAGCGACAGATAAGTTTAGCATTGGGCATAGTCTGGCTATATTTCTGAGGTGAAAAAAGGATGCCTTCACAATACCACGAACAAAAAAATCAAAAGTGAGGCTGGGGTCAAAAATTACACCAAGGTTCCTCATCTTACTTTGGGTCTCTAAAACAGAGCCATCAACAAACAGAGACAGTGGAGCCACTTTGCGAATTTGATGTCGGGAACCTATAAGCATAACCTCAGTTTTCCCGCTGTTCAGGCACAGAAAGTTATTGTTCATCCATGTTTTTATCTCAGAAATACAGTCAGAAAGATAACAAGCATCAATGTTTTCACCAGATTTAGAGTGAATGTAGATTTGGGTATCGTCGGCATAAAAGTGATAATGGAGGCCAAGCGATCGCAGCAGATGCCCAAGTGGAGATAGATAAATATTGAAGAGTAGAGGGCCTAGAACTGAACCCTGAGGAACACCAGTGAGCACCGAGTGTCACCAAGTGTCAGACCTAAAGCCACACATAGAAATAAACTGGGAACGGTCAGTAAAATAGGATTTAAACCAGTTTAAAACTGTCCCGGACACACCAAAAACACTTTCAAGGCGGGTAAGTAAAAGACCATGATCCACAGTATCGAAGGCGGCTCTAAGGTCAAGAAGAATAAGAAGTGAACGAAATGAGATATCTACACCAAATTTGGCATGCTTATGTTTGAGGACAATCTATGGTCACCCAGAAAAGTTGGCACAATTTTGCCCCATAGTGGCGCTATAATACCGAAAAAACCTGAAGTTGTCTGTAACTATGGAACCTTTGATCCGACTGAATTCAAAACTTGCATACAGTGTCTTTGTCTCAGTTGCCATCACTGTATATGAGCACATTCACATATGTATGTAGAGATGTATGTAGATATCATCCACATAGAGACTAATTTTTGTTGTGCC
The DNA here is from genome assembly GCF_023375685.1 of Ictalurus furcatus. Classification (NCBI taxonomy): domain Eukaryota; kingdom Metazoa; phylum Chordata; class Actinopteri; order Siluriformes; family Ictaluridae; genus Ictalurus; species Ictalurus furcatus. The sequence continues at coordinate 8,879,962 of NC_071270.1, forward strand.
TTTATAGTATGAATTCCATTGATTTTACTGTTCTGTCTTATTGCTTTGTGAGCAGTTCTATAAAAATGGCAAACAGTGAAGGGGAGAGTGGACATCCTTGCCATGTTCTAACATGTCCAACGTATTGTACTGCAATAGTTTAATTTGACTTGTAGTAGTATGTTTAAAAAAGTAGTTTTAACATTGTCAAACCATTCTGTAAATATTTCAGATAGACACCAATGGTTCTTGAGGCATGTATGTTTAGAATGAGAAGGCCTATCATTTGATATATATTAGTTATGTTTGTTCAAAATACTGCATTATATACAACCGTTAACAATCGTTAAAAATCGTGATAGCGTGAACTAGTGGCTGATTTCTTTAAAAATTTGCACAAACCTCTTCGATCAAGAGTAAAATAGGCCCACCAAGTTTCATTCCAATCAGCCAATGGTAACCTTGTCTAGTAGCTACTGAAAATTGATTGGCGTTCAGGTTTTTCAACATATGTGAATGTGCTCATAAACAGTGATGGCAACTGAGACAAAGACACTGTATGCAAGTTTTGAATTCAGCCGGATCAAAGGTTCCATAGTTACAGACAACTTGAGGTTTTTCGGTATTATAGCGCCACTATGGGGCAAAATTGTGCCAACTTTTCTGGTGACCATAGATTGTCCTCAAACATAAGCATGCCAAATTTGGTGTAGATATCTCATTTTGTTCAAGAGCCATTTACGTAAAAGTGACCACGCCTACTTCCTGTGTTTTCGCATACCGTAACTACCTCAAGTCGAAAGTTCAAACTTTTTTTGTTAACCTTTTATAGCGAGACTCCATAGATTCATTTAGCACTGGGCTTGAACCCCTTAAAAATCCTTACAATTACAATAGGGTTTCAGCCCTCCAGGTTTGAACCCCTAATAAAGCTAAATATTCAGCAAAGAGGAAGAAAAATAGGTATAAAAGAAAAGAGCAGAGAAGAGGGAAAGAAAAGTGAGACAAATAACCTGACATTTGTGTGAATGAGAAATAGATGTGTGTAATAGAATAGAATTTGTGTGTGTGTAGTGATAGTTTATTGTTTTTCCTGTTGTCTTTTAGAATCAGGTAAAGTACTTTCCATCGTTTGTTTATTTTTCTTGGGAATTTATCGTTAAGTCCATTAAGTTCTTTCTGTTTAAAGTGTTCAAATTTCGCAAAGATGGGTCTGGGTCCTTTGTGGCTTCTTGTACAGAAGCTGTGGACTCGGTGGAATGATATATTATTGACATCATCTGGTGAGAGTTTTAGCTGTGTTTTCATGAAGTCTTTTACCAGTGCCTCTGGAGCATCAGGTGAGTTTTCGGGTATACCTGAGATCAAATTCCCGCATGCTTTGTGTTTGTATGTCCAACATAGTTTCCTTAATTAGTTTTTCTTTTTTTTTACCGTTTAAATTTGTTCAGTTAATGATTCAACAGTTGAGTTTAGTTTCATATTTACTTTCTCTATGGTTTGGCTGTAGGTTATGTGCATATTCCAAGCTAGTGTGGAGTTCTTTGAGTTCTTCGTGTACGGATGTTAGTAAGTAGAGTTTTTTATTAATACTTGCCAGGAGACTGACCTCTGTTTTAGTGGTTTGTAGATCCTCTGTGTCGGTGGATGAGTCTTTCTTGTTTCTTTTGATTGGGTTTTTTTGTAGTGTGTCAGATTTAGAATCCATATTGTGCTGTTGGTGGTAGTAGTAATGGTCAATAAATGCTTCCATTGGGTTTGTCACCATACAGAATCCTCTATCTATATTCCAACTACACAAGGCTTGTTGTTATACAGTTTGGTTTTTAGATTTACTTGTGTTTTTTTAGTTTTTTTTTTTTTTACCTTCCTTTAATTTCTAGATTAAAAGCGGTCCTTTCAGGCGTTCCCAACGCCTGTCGCGAGACGCTAGTCTCCCAATACTCACATCTGTCCACGATAATCACAACAAAAGAGTTTTTGAAAAATATAATTATTTTAAGATTCCTTATTTTTTCCTGTCCGAGTGTAAGTAACTGTTGTTGAAAGAGGTGTTGATGGTGGTTAGAAAGACTCTGATGATCTTTTGAGCTGTCCTCACAATTTGCTGTAGGATCTTGCAATCGGAGTCTGTGCAGTTCCCATACCACATGGTGAGACAGCTGGTCAGGACACTCTCTATCGTCCCTCTGTAGAAGGAGGTGAAGATGGGATGGGTAAGTTTGGGTCTCTTCAGCCTCCGCAGGAAGTGGAGGCGCTGCTGGGCCTTCTTGACAAGGCAGGTGGTGTTGAGAGTCCAGGAGAGGGGGGTTCGAATTCGGAGTTCGATGGAGTAAAACCTTCTATTTCCTCCATCGTGTTTGGACTCCACATTTTCAGTATGGTATGACAAGGGTATTAAACAAGTTAGAAATCTGTATGCCAATGGTGTTTTTGATAGCTTTGCCAATCTGGCATCCACTTATGACCTCCCTGTGACGCATTTTTTTCGGTATTTTCAAATTTGGAATTTCGTTTCTAGATGTTTTCCTGATTTCCCCTCTGCGCCTCCTGAACAGGC